>NW_008332152.1:309947-339554 GCF_000622305.1 Nannospalax galili | reverse complement strand
GCGCCCTGCCTGGCCCGGCCCCAACCGCCCGGCGCGCGCCGCCCTCGGCCCGGCCCTGCCTGGTGCTGGGGTCCGGCCTCGGTGCCCGGGCCCAGCCTCCGTACTCGGGTCCTGCCTGGTGCTGGGGTCCGGCCCCGATGCTCAGGTCCAGCCCGAGTGCTCTGGCGCAGAGCTCTCCGCGTGCTCAGGGCCCAGTACCCACGGGCTACCGCCTACGTCCAGGCCCAGCCCCAGGCTGCAGTGTCCAGGTCCCCACAGCCCCAATCCAGTCTGCTCAGGTCGCTCTTCCCGGGTTTTCAGGCACAGCTCAGGGACCGGTCTTGGTCTAACCTTAGCCCCTGTTGCCTTTGGGAAAGCCAGATACCAGGCCATGCTTCCCAGGCCCCGAGTGTCTGACTTGCCGTGTGACAGTGAAAGACAGGAGACATGTGCCTGTCCACCCACTGGGAAGAGGGTGGGCAGGTGGGGACCAGAGCCAGGTGTGGCCTGAATGTTCCCGAGGTGAGATTTGAAAGGATGGACACTGGACAGGGCCTCCCCAGTGGGGAGCTAGTGCGCACTTACCCCGACAAGCCCTCCCAGTGGTTCCAGGGCCTCTTCACACATGCTCAGAACTCTCCCCCTCCTCCGAAGTGCTTTAAAATGGTAGGAGACGTGTGCACCCGTGTCTGAATTTAAAGCTGACAGCCCTCCTTTAAAAGCCACCTTTGCTGAAGCCATTCCTGAGACCCCAGGTGGAGGTGCGGTGGAGAGCCCGGCTGGGTCCTGAAGGTGATTTTAAGGGTGAAAGAGGACCTGGCTCTGTGAGAAACCCCAAGGGCGACAGGGCCGTTGTCCCTGGAGACCTCATGATGTAGAAACGGGATTCATAAGTGACTGATTCCCTTGCACACCCCCGACCGTATTTTGCTTCAAACCTAGCAGTCTGAAGCATCCTCTTCATCATCCTTGCTCTCCTCTGCCTCCCCAGATTACCCTGAACCCAAAGCCTTCCTTGAATGCTGAAGACACAATAAAACCTGTAGATTGGGCTTTGAGGGGCAAAAGCACTGAATTTTCTCCTCTGGGCTTGTTTTCTGTCTGTGATTCATGCTTTTGCAAAAACACCAGCACAGAATATACTCTAATCCTTTCCAGTTTGGGAAGCAGACAGTTATTTATCCAGAAGACAAATTGATGAATTAAAAAATCAACCACTGCTAGGTGTGGTATCAATGTCTATCCCAGCACTTGGGAAGCTGAGGCTGGAAGAGCTTGAGCTTGAAGCTAGGTAATGAGAAACCGTCTAAAAACAAAACCACAACCACAAGGCTAATATGTTAGAGTGATTTCCTTTCGAGAAAGAACTCTGTTCCCGAGGGATGTGGCTCTCCTGTCACCCCCGCCCCCCACGGTTATCTGTGCAGAAGGCCAGGGAAACATTGCTGTATTTTGCAGACTTAAGGGAATTTGAAAATTGATGGTGAACAGTAGCTTAAAGGCTTCCTAGACTCAGTTTCTCGTTAGCAGTGTGTGGCTAACACCTGTCCGGTGCACCTTGCCCAGACTGGTTTATCGACCATTCATCCTGTGGTGAATGTGCACTGGGCACCTTCCACATGCCCAGCACTTCAGGGAACAATGGAGGAGGCTGTGCCAGGCAAGTGCCAGAGATGGTGAAGACCATAAGCAAGGAAGTGGTTAGGCAAGCGTGTCAGGGAGTGAAGGAGGCCGCAGGTGAACACACAGAGCTGGGACCAGAGACATCTGTGTGGGGAGGAGCACTGAGTAGACCAGTGCTGTGAGGGGAGCTCTGGGTGGAGAGTGGGGTGGGCTTATCTCAGGCCTACACACAGCTAGTGCAGAGGTCTGCGTGGGAACAGGCTTGGGATTACAGGGCGGACAAGGACAAGGTCAGGGTGGGGAAGCAGCAGGATTGCCAGGAGGATGCTCATGGCAGCTTTGAGCTGGGCTGGTACAGGATCCCTTTTCTTAGAGCTGAGCCTGGGACTGCCTTGGCACCACGGGAACAGAGGTCAGTAGGATTCTACCCAAGATAGAAGGAGGCACCCAGGAGCCCATCTGGTCACAGAAAGTACCACTTAGGAGTACAAGGCAGCGGGCCTGGGGTGGCGGCCAGAAGGCACCAGGGCCCCCCACAGGCCAGGGATCTTCAAGCTGGCCCTCTGGGTGGGGGAGACCCTGGCCCTGCAGAGGCTGTGGGCACAGCTGGGACTTGCCCTTCCTACTGTCTCTAGGGAAGGGTCCCTGCCCAGGGAGGGCCACATCCTCTGATCCATCTCCAGGCTTGGCATGGCTGTGACCCTGGGAAATAAGTGTTTTGATCCATAAGTGTGGGGGGTGGGGGGCGGGGGTGGGGGTCACTGAGTGCCCAACCCCTGCATCTTGAAGAAGCCCTGCGGGCCTTGTGACCCTCAGTTTTGTCTCTCAGTTCAAGAGGGTAGGCATAAAGCCCTGCAGTTCCCAACCTTCCACTTCATCTCTTCACCTGTGTGGCACGCTGCTCTGTGTTCCCAGGACAACAACTGAGGTGGATGTGTGTCCCCGAGAAGGTTTGCTGAGCTCCTCAAACCAGCTTTTCTTTGGAACTATTGTGTAACGTAGATGATAGGTGGTGGTCCAGTGAGTGCAGCAGTAACTCACCCAAAGAAAGGATCACAGCATACCGTCCTGTGAAATATGGTCCTGTGAAACCATGTCTGATTCAACGTACAGACATACCTGTGTTACGAGAAGTTACGACGGGCGTCGGGAGAGCAATTGCAGACAGGAGTATGTAATGGATGGTTTAGGATCTCCAGGGAGGGAGTCAGGAGGGCACAGAGAAGAGGCGGGGTCAGCTTGTTGGCACTTGGGGGTAAGCTGGCTCCTGTGAGTTGGAGGTGACCGGGGCCATCCCATTGCAGGGCCTTGATTTTTAATAGTAGCGTTTCCAAGAGTGACATAAGATTCTATTTTAGAGGTCAATATTTGCAGTCAGCTGAACTTACGTGTCTCGCAGCTCTTTAGACTAGGCCTGGTCATCAGGTAAGCTGGCGCCAAAGAACCTGGAATGGAGACTGATTGAACGAACTGATTGAATGAACACTTGGGAGATACTGGCAGAGAGGTTGCTGTGCATGGGATCAGACATCAGGTGGCTGTGGAGATGGGTCCAGATCCAGGGGCGGAGGGTACCAGGATGGTGGCTTGGAGGTGGCTTTAGACTTTGTGCTGTGTCCCGAGGAAGGGAGGGCTAAGGAAACATCATAGAGCCCTGCATGCTGGACAGACTGTAAAGGGTGTCCAGTGAGAGGGAGCGAGTCAGGAGACTGACCACCGAGGAAAGGTATCTAGGAGGGAGATTTGAGAGGCCGATGGAGGAGGGTGAGAGAGACAGACAGACAGACACTCCTACGGAGCTCTTTGCTGGAGCCAAGGATGGGCCCTCCCATTCCGGAGCAAGCAGTTGGAAGGAAGCCAGACATTCTCCCCAGGACTTTACAGTGGAGGGAATCAAAAGTGGGGTGTCACAGATGTGACCTCCAGGAGAAGCCCTTTGTGTTTGTTTTAGTGTGCTAGATGCCGTTAGATGCTGCAGGGAGAGGTGGGACTTGAAGGGTTTCGTGGGTAAAGTGGAGCAGCCTCCCTTTGGTGCATGGCAGACACCAGCTTAAAAGGACTAGCTGGAGGTGTCGGGGGTTGGGTTTTAGGTAGGAGCTGGATGGATGGGGGAGGTTTCCGGCTTGCTCTGCGCTGCTGCAGTTCCCCAGACTGGGTCATTTATAAATAACGGGACTGTATTTCTTAGAGTGGAGACTGTCCCCGGGGGAGTCAGAAGGCACCAGGGGCCCCACAGGCCAGGCATCCTCAGGCTGCCCCTCTGGGTGGGGAGGCTGGGCTTTCACCAGGAGAAAGCACCGCTCGCGAGAGTGTGGTCTTGTCTATATGGTTCCCACCCCAGCCCAGGTCCATTAGAGAGGGCTTCAGGCCTGGCCACCTCTCAGGCCCACCTACCTCCTGATACCATCGCATGGCAACCATAGCTCAGCCAAGTTCTGGAGGCTGCGAGGCTGCATGTGCCACAGAGCGATTCTGGGAAGGAAACAGCACAGGGCCCGTGGAGACCAGGAAGAGGACCTGGTGGTTCTGTTTGCCATGGGGAGGAAGCCTGGGCAAGTCGACATCCTGCTGAGGTCTCTCATCTTCCAACCTCATCATAACACACCCCCCACCCACCCCCCACCCCCGCCCTCTGATGAGCCCAGGAGGCTCTGGGCCCCTTGTCTGTGAGCTCTAGAGCCTGGGTTGCTCACAAATGTTGCTTCTCTCTGATGAGATGCTCCCTGGTCCAGGCTCCTCCATTTGGCCTGTTTTCCTGTCTGTTGTGTTCTGGACCTCTGGCGTGAGGGCTGAGGAAATGCCAGTGTCACCAGCAAACTTCTGTTGAGTGATGGCGCTCAAGGCACAGCACTGTGAGCCGAGTGTGTCTCGAGTACTGAGCAGCGCTGGTGGTCTGTGGGGTGACACAGTTGGGACTTTCACCTCCCACTCACTGGGCGGAAGGGAACACCCCTGCTGTGCCAAGAAGCCACCTTTGATTGTTTTGTTATTTGAGACAGTCTTGTAACATAGCCCAGGCTGGCCTTGAGACCTGAGAGTTCTAGGATTACAGGCGTGCACAGGACCACCACACCCAGCTGCCTTTTCGAAGAGTGCTCCTTGTGTTTAGTAGCTCCAGAGGCCTTTGGCATTTCGTAAGTTTAACAAACATGCTAGTTAGTAACCCCGAGTTTCCTTTTATTGAGACAAACCTCTGCTTCTTAGCCTAGCACACACCCTGTTAGTCAAGATGCCTGCAGAGCCCTGCTCTCACAGCCAAGGGTCTGCCTTAACTGGCTGAGCTCAAATCTGGGAATTGGGTACACACTGCCTCAGTTTCCATTTTTACACATTGGACTCTATTCCTTTCAAAGACCCAGAAATCCCTTTTAAAGAATCAGAATTAAATGGGGCTGGAGAGATGGCTCTGAGGTTAAGAGCACTGGCTGCTCTTGCAGAGCACCCAGGTTCAATTCCCAGCACCCACATGTCCATCTGTAATTCCAGTTCCAGGGGTCCAACACTCTCCTGGCCTCTGTGGGCACTGCATGACACCGGTACACTTATATGCATGTAGGCAAAACACTCATACACATAAAATAAATACATAAAAAAGAATTAGAAGTAAAAATCAGAAATTCAACCGCGCCATGGATGAAACGAAGAAGCTTCAGAAAGAAAAGTTAGAAAAGAAAAGGACTAGGGCACCTCAGAGCTAGGGATGGGCTTGTCAGGCAGACAGGCTCGGCCCCAAGATCTCAGATGACAGGGGCTACCCTGACCTTCTGGAGGGCTCTGGGTGTGGGAACTGCACGCAGACGCCTTGCTGACTGGAAAGTAGTCAGACTGGGCTGAGCAGTGCTGTGAGCTGTGGGCCAGAAGGTTCTGCATGCAGTGCCTGGCATTCCGAGTGAGGTTGCCTTGCCCGGCAGTCTGCTGTGCTGTGACATCAGCATAAGGACAGATGCAGATGCACAGACCAGGACCAGGCCTTGCCGGGAAGCTTCGGGGGAGGGACCCAGGAAGCAGAGCAGGGGCGCAGGGAACAGCACCATCCTAAGAGGAGCGGAGCAAGATCTGGGTGATGGGAACTGGGTGACGGAAAGGGTTGGGACCTGCAGGCAGCAGAGAAGGGACCGCGGGAAACAGCTCCCATATCGGCCTGCCCCTCAGGACACCTAGGAGAAGCCGTGGAGATGGTGGGAGCCCCAGCTACCTCCCCTCCTGCAGACTGCACTCACGCCACCACTCAGACTCCAACACACACCACCACTCCCACAGCCTCACACAACGTGGTGACACAAAACCTGAACAAGACAATAATACCTCTGGGTGCAAAGACGTAACCTAAGACTTACATGTAACAGCATCAAGCAGATTCATGTTCAAGAACTGACGAGTATAAAAAATAATTGGCTTTAAAAAGGTTGAGCTAGATACGTATATTAACAAGGCCATTTAAGCAGCCGGTATTTCCAGTCCTATCCTGTATCCAGTAAAATCGTACTGGGGAACAGGAGGGAGGAAGAGAGGGTGAGAGCCAGGCTTCTCCTGCTACAGGAGGAGTGGAAACAGACCAGGGTGGAGAGGCTGGGGTCTCCATAGAGGTGAGGTATTGCAAGACCACAGGCCAGGCCACCCAGGGGGAGGGGGAGGAGAGTGGCTGAGGCAAGGTACAGGCTTTGTAGTTGTTTGCATTGGTGGAATAAAACTTACTTTACCTAAGAACAAAAGAATTGGCTGATCCCAGGCCTTGCCCTGCAGACACCAGCAAATGGCGTCCTGCAGACGGAGGAGTTCTGAGGCCTGGAATCCTGTCAGCAGCCTGCTGGTGCCTGAGTGGAGCTGGTGGGCAGAGGGGCCTGGACTCCTATGTGGAGAGACTGAGCTGTGGGGTCTGTATGGCCTGAGCAGAGGAGGCTGAGCAGGGCACCCTGACCAGGCTTGGCTGTCTGCTGGGTGAGCACAGTGCACTCTGAGGAGTTCAGCTGTCCAGGCCCGCTGTGTTTTCAGATGCATGGAAAGGGACTCTGGCTTTGCCACCTCCCCCAACCTCCGCATGGACCCCTGTCAGCCTGCAGAGGGTCAGGTGGGTGATACTGTGTTTAAGTGCGGCCAGGGGGCTGTGCAGGGCCAGCTGTGCACCTGCCTGACTGGCGTCTGCTCAGGAGAGGATTACAGCCCCAACAGTGATGGTCTGAACTTTAAAGAGGGCAGATGGGGAGAAGGACGAACAGGGACCGTGAACCCAGGTGGAGAGCAGAGCGGAGCTGAAGTAGTGGGTGTGATGGCTAATGGTTAGCTTGACAGAGTCCAGAAGTACCTGGGGGAGGGGCCTCCCAGCAAGCCTCCAGGGATTATCTGGACAGTTCTCATTTCTGAGGGGAGGCTCATCTTGACTGGAAGGGGGGGCATTCCTTCCACAGGGGATCCTTGACTGAACAAGATGGGAAAGCTGAGCACTAGGAAGCATTCGTCCCTCTGTCTCCTGACCACAGATACAATGGGCGCAGCTGCTTCAAGCTCCTTGACTTCCCTCCATGACGGACAGTGCCCTGATCAGAATAAGCCCTTTCCCCTCACATTGCCTTTGTCAGGGCATTTTATCACAGCAGCGTACAGGGAAAACTCATTAAGTGGCGTGAGAAAACCTCGTATGCCACAGGAAACAAGCTTAGGAGGCACCTACAGCATCGTCAAGGCAAGTGCTGGAAGGGGCTCGGCGGCGAGGGCCACGTGCTGGGCCGTGCTGTTCTTCCGGGAACGATGGCATGCTTGAACAAGCCTGTAGACGTCTGAGGTAGCAGCGGGGTGACAGAGTGAACAGTCTAACCTTTCAAAGTGCACGTGAGGTAGTAAGGCCCAGGGAGGGGCGATGACTGCCCTGTGGTGTCTGCAGTAGCAGACGTGATGCTTGCTCGCTCCCTCGTGTTCCATCCTCCTATACAGGGGTGGGACTGGTCACCTGTGCTGCGGCCTGTCCAAGTGTGTGAGAAGCGCCCTTTGCCCAGCTAGGCAGGGAGCCGTTGGCCTGACCTGATCCTGGGTCACAGCACAGAGCTTGGGAAACTGTTCATTCGCTTTTTCCTTTAGCGATTTCTTCCCTAAGGCTTTTAATATTGTCATGAGAGCCTGCACCAGTGGGAAGAGGCCCTTCTTGTTTAAACAGAATCCCCAGGGCCTCTAGACCAGGGCTAGCTTCCAAATTCTTGAGCTATGACTGTTCAGTTAAGATCTGTTTTAAATGAAGAACACACCCCAGATTGCCAAGACTGAATACAAGGAAGTCCCTTACCCTGTTTCACCTGTCACACGATTGATAGTATTTTGGATATATGATTTTAAGCAAGATGCAACTAGAATTATGTATGTCATGCTTCCAAGTTTTTTTTTTTTTTTTTTTTTTTTTTTTTAAGCTATAAACAGGATTGTTCTAAATTTTTTTATGGAGAAGCCGGCTGTGGGATGCAGACCTTTAATCCCAGCACTGGAAGGCAGAGGCAGGCAGGTGGACCTCTAGATCAGCCTGGTCTACATAGTAAGTTCCAAGTCAGCCAGGGCTGCATAGTGAGACCCTGTCTCAAAAAAATCAAAAACAAAAATCAAGAGGAGGAAGGAGGGAGGGGGGAGGGGAAGGGGAAAGAGAGGGGGGAGGGGGGAGGAGGAGGAAGAGTTGTTTCTATGAAGAGGTAAAGGGACCGGGGTAGCCAGAAGAGTCTTGGTGGGCCGAGCCCCTCTCATGGTGAGGCCAGAGCATGGACTGTGGGCTGAGCCCCCATCTCACAGTGAGGCTGGAGCCTGGACCGAGCCCCTCTCCTGTGGTGTGGGTGGGGCAGCCGCCACCAGAACAGAATAGAGAACTGAGACAGAGCCACATAGATGCAGCCAACTGAGTGATGGTTTGTTTAGAGACAGCCTCCCTGTGTAGCCCAGGCTGGCCTGAAACTTGTAATCTATAGCCTCAGTTGCTGAGTGTCAAGCTTGCCATGCCCAGTGTTGTGCTAATTTTTTTTTTTTTTCTGATGAGACGTGAGTTCAGGGTTCATTTTCCACCAGTGGGTGCCCAGTCATGCCAACATGTTTGTGGGGAAAAGAGGCTCTCTGTGCTCCACTGAACTATTTCTGCCTTCAGGGAAGCTCCGCTGAGCCTGTGTGGGGTCTGTTTCTGGGTTCTCTGTGCTGTCCACCGAGCTCCGTGCCTGTCCTTCACCACTTCCTCCAACGCTGTAGCTTTATGAAGCTTGGGGTAGGTAGGCGGACAGTAAGATGTTTGTGATCTTAGTTTCTTTTCCTGTTGCTGTGATAAAATACTCTGACACTTTAACTTACAGGAGGAAGGATTTATTTTGGCTCACGGTTCAGGGGTGTGGTCCATCTTGGAGGGAAGTCTTGGCAGCAAAATGGTCATGTTGCGTCAGCAGCGGAAGACAAACGCTCGTGTTCCGCTCATTCCTCCTTTTTTTTTTCATTTTCTCCTTTTATTCAATCCAGAACTCTGGCCCATAGATGGTGCCACCCACAATTAAGGTGCGTTTTCCACCTCAGTTGACACAGTCTAGATAACCCCTCATAGGAATGCTAGGAGCCTGTCTCCCCGATGACTCTGCCAGTTCACGGTGAGCAGTAACTGTCACACTCGCCACCCTGGGTGGGCCGTGTAAACAGTCCTAGAGAAGGTTTGCCTGGGGTCCACCTTCACGTCCATCACCACCAAGCGAGATGAGTGAGATCCCTGTCAGAGTCTCCCCAACAACTGGAATGTGTTTAGTTTCCTGCCACACTGACCTCCTGCCACTGGAGTCTCGTCAGGCCCGTGTGCTGCAGCAGTGACTGCTAACTCAGTGTTGGGTCAGATTTGGGCTGCAGCTGAGCCAGCTTGAAGGCTGAAGAAACCTGGGCCCCCGCCACCTGCTGGGTCCCAACCACCTGGTGGGCAGGTCTCCGAGAAGTGCACGGGCTTCTCCCTGGTCCACAGAACCCCTGGCATGAGGCAGATTTTTTCATACATATTTTTCCCTCTTCATTTGCCCAATATAGTACCTACCTTTTCTCTGGGGATTGCCTTCTCAGTTCTGGCTTTTGAGACAAAGTCCTCCTGTATAGCTCAGGCTAGTCTGAAACTCACAATCCTCCTACCTCAGCCTGCTGAGTGCTGGGATCATAGGCAAGCTCCTCATATCTGGTGTTTGTTCTGTCAATGTGTGGGAGTCATAGAAGTGTGGAATCTGGATTGGGCCTTCTGCAAATGAGATCTGGGCACATCGTGAATGAGAGCAGAGACTGGAGATATGCATGACTGCACATTGCCCAGGGTGGCCATGACACCTGTGTAGAACATTCTGGAGACCATGCTTTGGGGACTGGATAGACTAATAAGCAATGCTGTTTCCAGGACACATCTTTAAGCAGAGTGTAGTAAGAGGCCAACTTCGAGGCTGTTCCTCCTCCTCACTTTCTTCCCACAGCTTCTAAGGCTGGCTGGCTGGGGCTCCTATCCCTGCTGCTGTGCTGGGAGGTGAGGAGCTAGAGGCCAGGCTGCTGCCCCAGGAGGTAGCGTCCCACCAGGCCTCCGAACAGGCTCCACAACAAGCAAGTCCAAAGCCCAAAGAAGATTCCCCTCCTCCTTCTGCTCTACCCAGACAAACTCTGTCTGGCTGTGTTCTGTGGGGTCAGACTGTGGCGCGGGGTGGCCTCTTGTGACCTGCTGTTCCGATGGCAGAACCCTCTGGCCCAAGTGGGACTGGTAGGGTCATGGGTTCCTGCCCGTGGTGTGCAGGCCCTCAGGCTGTGCTGATACATCGGTGTGGCCCTGGGCTGCTTCTGTGTGTGGTTCTAGTCTTAAAGGTTCCCCCAGAGCTTGTATGCTGCAAGATCGATTCCCTGCCGATGGCACTGTTGGGAGACAGCAGAACTTTCAGGCAGTAGAGCTTAGAGGAAGGGCATCAGGTCATTAGGGGAATGCCCTGGAAGGAGACATTTGCTTTCCAGCCGCCATGAGGAGGGCAACTTTGCCCCACCACATGCTCCCCTGTGGCAGTCTGCTTCTCAGAGGCCCCTAAGCAGTGGAGCCAACCAGCCATGGACTGAACCCTTCACACTGTCAACCAGGTGAACCTTGAAATTGATCATCTCATCTCAGGTGTCTTTTGCAGCCATGCAGAGACCGACCAGCACCTCCCTCTTGGCCTTCTGCTCAGTGACCAGCCAGTGTCCCACTCCCAGGTTGGCGCCTACTCTACATGGTAGCAGCTGCCAGCAGGGCCTGCAACTGGGTTAGACGTGCTAGACCTGTGCACCAGCTTTCTTAGATGCCGATTCTAGAAAAAGCAGTGGTTTGCTGTGTTGGGGAGTAGATGTGCCCTTGGTCACCTCTGGTGTTTTAAAGGCCACTTGGTACTCCGTCCCTGTCCCCTGTGCTTCTGTGCGGTGCTGCTTCTCCACCGCGGTTTTCAGGTCTTCTGTGCGGCACACTGCTTCTCCATCGCGGTTTTCAGGTCTTCTGTGCGGTGCTGCTTCTCCATCGCGGTTTTCAGGTCTTCTGTGCGCTGCCAGCAGGGCCTGCAACTGGGTTAGACGTGCTAGACCTGTGCACCAGCTTTCTTAGATGCCGATTCTAGAAAAAGCAGTGGTTTGCTGTGTTGGGGAGTAGATGTGCCCTTGGTCACCTCTGGTGTTTTAAAGGCCACTTGGTACTCCGTCCCTGTCCCCTGTGCTTCTGTGCGGTGCTGCTTCTCCATCGCGGTTTTCAGGTCTTCTGTGCGGCACACTGCTTCTCCATCGCGGTTTTCAGGTCTTCTGTGTGGCACACTGCTTCTCCATCGCGGTTTTCAGGTCTTCTGTGTGGCACACTGCTTCTCCATCGCGGTTTTCAGCTCTTTTCCCTTCTTTGCTGAGCAACAAACTTGGTCAGTGAATCTAAATTTTCACTTGACTTTGTGTTATCTGCTTCCTCATCTTCAAGCTGCTGGGAAGGGGGTGGGTTTGGAGATTGACCTTCAGGAGTGTGTGTGGTTTGTACCTTCCTAAGAAGATAACCCACAGTAGACACTAGATGAGCATCGGGAGGAGATGGCAGAGAGGATGGCAGGGAGGAAGTGGGGTGGGGATGCTTATTGGTAGGGTGCTGTGTGCATCTCACTTTATGTTTCTCCCCAAACTTCACCAAGTGAGTGTTTTTATATCCTTAGAGCTTAGGCATCTGATGTCCCAGAGTGAGCGATATCTGGATCACCCTGTGTGGTGGGCGTGCCTATCTTCCACTGTGGAGATGGTTTTTGAGGCAACCCTCAAAGGGACCTAGAGATAATCTGAGAAAGGTTTACGTGGGAGCAGGAGAGCCTTCCCTGGTGTCAGGCATGGCCTGTTCCCCAGCAGGGTTTATGGGGCATTGGCATGAGCCAGATGCTGAGGACAGGTAACATTAGAAGCAGCTGCACAGGAAGAGTTCACAGTCTGGGGCAGAGGAACAGAAGAGATGGAGCAGCATGGAAACTGGCTTTGAAAATGCAGTGGGTATTTTGGGGCTGGAGAGATGGCTCAGCAGTTAGGGAGTACTGGCTGCTCTTGCAGAAAACCCAGGTTCAATTCCCAGCACCCACATGACCACTCAGGTTCCAGGGGAACCCAATGCCCTCTTCTACCTCCTTGGGCATTGCGCAGTACGGGTGCGCTTACATACATGTAGGCAATATACTTATATACATAAAATAATAAAATTTTTTTAAATGCAGTGGGTGTTTTGTAAGTGACCGCTTCTATGAAAAGATGAAAGTCTGAGTTCATGAAGACTTCCTAGACATGAGGTCCATCAGATCCATTGTTCTTATTAAGAAACAGTATTACTTTAGGTGAGAATATGTTGCAAGGGGTCTCCACAGCCTGTTCCCTTGAAAGCACAGCATCACATCCCTGCACAGGTCAGAGGGGACCTTTGCAGGAATTGTCTGTGTTGGGAGCCAGGCATGTAGCAGGGCATAGTGGCACATCTTTAGTCCTAGCACTCAGGAGGCAGAGGCAGATAAGCTGTGAAATTGAGGCCAGCCTTGGCTTGTCTGTATAGTGAGTTACAGGCCATCTGGGGCCACATAGTGACACTGTGTCTGAACAAAACACCAAAACAAACAAAAAGAAAACGTGTTGGTAAGCTGGAGAAGTGACGCAGTCAATAAGATACTTGCTGTGCAAGTGTGAGGACCTGAGTTCAATCACCAGCACCACATAAAACGCTGAGTGTATGGTGCATGCCTATAGTCCCAGCACAGGCCCATCCTTGAGGCTCCCTGGCCAGCCAGCTTAGCCTAATTGGCAAGCCCTAGGTCCCAGTGCGAGACCCTGTCTCAGAGAACAAGGTGGACCGCTTTCTGAGGAACACCGCCTGAGGTTGACCTCTAGCCTTCCCATGTATGTGCACACACATGTACGTGAACCTACACACATAAAAATATACACACTCCTGCATATGCATCTTATGTGCATCCATACAAACTGTTGATAAAAGCTCACCATTAACGGGTTCTCTCTTATCTGACAGGAGTCAGCGATGGCTGAAGATGGCAACGAGGAGATCATGTTCATCTGTAAGTGACCTGTGGACCTGCCTGTCTGGGGCTGGCCTGACGTCATCAAACACAGATTGGTTTGGCACTTATAGTCTAGGCAAAGCTACATCAACATTTTGTTTTTAAACCACGGAAGAACTGTTTCTTTTCAAACTGTGATTTGTTGACTTGCTTTGAGAGCCAGGGTGTGTTACCTGCATGCCTTGGGCTTCAAGTCTTCTTTGTCTTGGAACTCCTTTGGTTGGGTGGCCCTTGACGCAGAACGGGAAAGGAAAAGTGAGATTTAGGATAACAGCTTAGCATTATCGTAAATCCTGGTCTTTGTTACCATAGATGTGATAGCTGGGATTTGAAATGTGCCACAGATTGGAGCTTTTGGGGGCAGGGTCTTGTTTGGTATTCTGTGTTTTGGGGAGTCCAAGGACGGCCTGATCTTGCTTGTCCTTGTAGTGTCAGCAGATGTGTCTCATGACTGAGGATCTGCCCTAATGGGATGGAGTCCCCCCCCCCCGCCCCCGTTCCCAGGTTTGTGGTCTTTGAGTTTCTCTCTCCCCTGGACACTGTCCCTTCTGACACTCAATGTTCATTTGTAGGGTGTGAAGACTGTAGCCAGTACCATGACTCTGAGTGTCCTGAGCTGGGCCCTGTGGTCATGGTCAAGGACTCCTTTGTGCTGAGCAGGGCAAGGTGAGTGATTGCCTGAGCTGTGGTAGCAGCTGTGTCTATGAGCTGCCTGTTTGCTGTGGCCGGAGCACAGAGACCTGTATGTCTGTAGATAGGAGGAGGGAGGACAAGGGTGAGAGGCTGGGTGTGCAGGGGTGGTTTCCATCCCTTGGGGCTGGGCACTTCCTGTTGGGGTGAGCCATGTGGGTTCCAGAGAGCATTTCTTGGATGTAGTGTAGGGGCTAGCCTGGGCTGCATTGGTTTCTGCACTGAGCAAAAAAGGGCCAAACTAGGGGTCTGCTTGTTGGGCTTCTTCTGTATTCTAAGTCCAGGCCTCTGTAGACAGATGTCTATGTAAGAAGTAGGCTGGAGTGGGGTGGGGATTCCGGGCAGGTAGTCCAGGGAACAGCCAAACTGCTAGAAAAACTCTGTAGTTGTACTGAGGCAGCTCAGTGACGAGCACTGCTCTGCCGGCCCACACTCTGTGATGCAAGCCTGTGCCTGTGGCGGTCTAGGCTGAGGACCTATGAACGGCCATACGTAGCGTCAGGACTTGACCAAGTACCTCCGTCACTGAACCTCAGTTGCCTGCATGGCGTGGAGAACCTAAGTCATTCCTGTGTGGCTGTGGTGGTGCCTGGTTCAGGCTGACCCCAGCCTGGTCTACATAGCAAGTTCCAGGCCAGTTGGTGCTACAGGGAGACTCCCTCTCAAAACAACTCAAAACCCAAAGTAGAGAGCCAACCACCCCTTC
The DNA here is from genome assembly GCF_000622305.1 of Nannospalax galili. NCBI lineage: Eukaryota > Metazoa > Chordata > Mammalia > Rodentia > Spalacidae > Nannospalax > Nannospalax galili. The sequence continues at coordinate 324,998 of NW_008332152.1, read as the reverse complement.
TGTGGGGTTGCCCTATTGCCCACCACAATCCATCTGGGAACCTGGGGCACACCAGCCAGAGTTGCTGGCTAGCTCACCCCCATGGGGAGGGTCTGCCTCTGCTCTGGACATGTCTCCCACTGGCCTGAGCCTCACTCGTGCTGAGGTCCCAGCTCCATGACCTCCTTCTCCAGTGCCCTGCTGTTGACCTTCTAGTCCCCAGGAAGATGGGTCTGGCTCAGAGGCCCTTGGGTGGCCGTCAGTGCACAGAAGCACTTCACCATCAAGTGTCCTGTGTTCCCCTCTGTCTGCTTTCCTCTAGCCTTCCCTCAGGAGAGGGTATACATTGAGGTGGTGACTTGTCCTATTCCCCTGCCCCCCCCCCAGGACCCACACTGGGACTATGTGGTCGGCACTGTCTTGTAGGGGTTAAATGTGCCCCTTAGTGAAGGTCTGGGTCACTGCTAGCCCAGCCCCAGTCCTGTTCACATGTATGGGGAGAGCTTTGATTCTGCTGTCTTGAGAAGCGTCTCAGAAGCATGGGTCATTGGGTGTGGAGGCATGGCTCTGCTCTGGCCTGTGGGAGGGCGGCAGGGCTTCTCAGACCCTCCCTTCCACTCCCAGGTCCTCCCTCCCCTCCAACCTGGAGATCAGACGCCTGGATGATGGGGCAGAAGGCGTGTTTGCAGTAACACAGCTTGTCAAACGCACGCAGTTTGGCCCCTTTGAGTCAAGGAGGGTCGCCAAGTGGGAGAAGGAATGTGCGTTCCCCCTGAAGGTAAGGCTTCTGTGGCAGGGGCGTCAGAGCCCTTCAGAGCCCAGGGCTTCCTGACTCCCAGTGGGAGTGACCACCACTGAGTCCTGAGGATTTGGGGTTCTTTTTGTTTTTCTTTTTTTATTTTAATTTTAATTTTATGTGTATGAGTGTATTGCCTGCACGTATGTGAGTGCACCCGTGTCGTGCAATGCCTCAGAGGTCAGAAGATGACTTCGGATTCCCCTGGAACTGGAGTTAAGGATGGTTCGTGGGGGTGCTGGGAATTGAACCCGGGTCCTCTGCAAGAACAGTCAGTGCTCTTAACCACTGAGCTGTCTCTCCAGCCCCAGTGCTGAGAATTTGTAAATGCTGCTAGAGAGGTTGGATTAATTAAAACAGAAGTTTCCCTTCAGTGTGTTTTATGTCACAGGAGTGTGAGGATTAAGGTAGAATCTAGTGACATGTGAGTGTTTAGATTGTGCTGAGGGTCAGACAGGAGAGACACCCACCCCAGCTGTGAGGTCTCTGTGGCTCCTGGGCTGATGTGTATTGTACCCGTGTGTGTGAATTGCTGACTGAGCAGCAGCATGAGGTGTGGCAGCTCTACACGGCAGATCTGGCTATTTCAGACTTAGTATGTGACATCAAGGAAAGAAAATGGGGACTAGAGAGACCGCTCAGCAGTTAAGAGCACTGGCTGCTCTTGTGGGAGACCTGGGTTTGAATCACAGCACCGACATGGTGGCTAACAACCATCATAACTAGTTCCAGGGGATCTGAGGCCTCTGCAGGCATTGCGAGACACAGGCACACTTATATACATGCAGGTGTAACACTCCTACACATGAAATAAATAAAAAATAAAACAAAATGGATGTCAATAACAGAGACAGCTGAAGGTCTAAAATGAACCCCAAGAAGCCTCCTGAGGCTGAGGAGGCCCAGACCTGGGGTGAGCCTCCAGAAATAGTTGGGGCATAAACAACCAAGAGCTGGGTTGTTCCTTAGCTCCTAGGGAGGATACATGTCTCTTAAAAGATTGGAAGAGCCAGGCGTGGTGGCTTTAGTCCTAGCACTTGGGAGGCAGAGGCAGGTGGATCTCTTTGGGATCAAGGCCAGCCTGGTCTACATAGCTAGTTCCAGGCCAGCTGGAGCTACAGGGAGACCCTGTCTCAAAAAGACCAAAAAAAAAAAAAGAAAAAAAGAGGCATCTGCCTGTCTTAGGATGGACAGGTGCTGTAGCCTTCGGACTGGCCGCCTTCGGCAAATTGAGCTTCAGCTAAAGGCCAACGGGCAGGCACTGGATGGGCTTACGGGAGTGGAAGTATGAGAGTGGGAGCTAGAAGGGCTATTAAGGGATGATGGAAAGGCCCTGAGCCCAGAAAGGCATGTGTCCGGGTGTCTGTCCTCCAGGTGGTGGCTACACACCACGGTGCCAGCACGTGGTTGGAGACAGTCCTTCATGCCCACTTTGGTTTCCTTTCCTGCTAGTTCTGAAGGTTGTTTTTGGGTATCAGCTGTGTGCTCCCAAAGGAGTGTGGGAACGTGGCTTCCATACCCACTAGGGGGTTCTGGGTACCTGGTGGCCTCCCAGTCTCTCCCTGCTCTTCTGAGGGCCTGGTGCTTATTATAGGTGTCTATGCAGGAAAAGCTTGGTGGTGCGGTAGGGTCGGTGGCAAGGAAGCAGTGACCCCTCCACAGATGGGGAGCAGGCCAGACCCTGTGCCTGTGGCTAATTTGAACTTCAAGACACTACAGGCTTTGCCTGGCTCTGCCCTCGCTTAACCCTAAAGCTGAAGTGATGCTATACAGACTGGAGCAGCTCACCCAGACCCAAGGACTCTGCTAATGTCACCGTTGGAGCAGAGCCAGGAGTAAAGAGCCCAGGCATTGCAGTACCCACCTCGGGTATGGGTAGAACTAAGGGGTCCCAGTTCCCAAATGAACCAGAAGGAGAGCTCATTGTTACTGTACTGGGCTGGGGGAGAGCTCAGGGTCCCTGTGACTCCTGGACAGGAGAGCTTGGGGTCCCTGTGACACCTGGACAGGAGAGCATGGGGTCCCTGTGATGCCTGGACAGGAGAGCTCGGGGTCCCTGTGACGCCTGGACAGGAGAGCTCAGGGTCCCTGTGATGCCTGGACAGGAGAGCTGGGGTCCCTGTGACGCCTGGACAGGAGAGCATGGGGTCCCTGTGACGCCTGGACAGGAGAGCTCGGGGTCCTTGTGAGAAGAGGGGTGAGCCCAAGGTCCCTGTGATGCCTAGATAGGGGGAGATAGCATATGTTCCCATGACACCTGTACAGGAGAAAAGCTCAGGTGTCCCCATGCCCATCTGGATCACAGGCAGTCCTCAGCTGTTTCAGTGATGCGGGAGCTATCATGGTGTCCCTTACTTCCTCTTCCCTGTGACAAGCCTGACCCCTCTAAGCCACATAGTCTTCCTGTGGTCATCCTGGCCATGGTGAACACTTAGTCAGCAGGTCCCCCCACAGCCAGTGTGGCCTCTCACATGGTCCCATGCCATGCTGACAGACTGGTGGGTAACCAGCCCTCGGGCCTCCCCTCAGGTGTTCCAGAAGGATGGGCATCCCGTGTGCTTTGACACCTCCAACGAGGATGATTGCAATTGGATGATGCTGGTGCGGCCGGCGCTGGAGCCAGGGCACCAGAACCTGACAGCCTACCAGCGTGGCAGTGATGTGTACTTCACGACCTCTCGGGACATTCCCCCAGGCACTGAGCTGCGAGTGTGGTATGCTGCCTTTTATGCCAAGAAGATGGAGAAGCCCATGCTGCGGCAGGCCTGCTCCAGCATTCAGGGTACGTCCTGGTTTCTCGCTGAGGTTGGGGGCCTCTTGCTAGAGGTGCTTGCCCCTCCCCCCAATGAGTGTGCTGGGCCAGCAGCTGGGAGGGGAGGCAGTGTGGGCCGAAGCCGTGCAGTGGGGGCTGGGGCCGTGCAGTGGGGGCCGGGGCCGTGCAGTGCTTGGGCCTGAGGTGCTGCCTGCTGAGCTTCGGGTGACAGGCAGTGGCACCCTTGGCATCTCTGGACCCTTGCTGGTGAGAGGTGCTGCTTCTCGGTCTCAAGGTGATTATGCGCACTGGGCACAGCGCAGGCTGACGCACGCGGGCGCAGCACTGGGTGACCCACGCTCTGCTCTTGGGGCTCCCCCACAGCGGCCCCTCCTCCTGATGCTGTGAGGAGGCCGTTTACCCCTGTGAGTGTAAAGGTCCAGGAACAGGGCTAGAACCCCGAGCCTGGCTCCAGCGTTGCCCCCCTGTGCTAAGTAGCCGCTCCTCCCTGAGCCAGGTTCACGTGTGTGTATGTCTGTGTGCCTGTGCACAGTGTGTGTGTCTGCACAGATGCCTTGGTGTGTACAGATTCTTTAAGATGCATAGCATGTGCCCTTGTGCATTAGCAGATAGGTGAGTATGTACAGATACATATGTGTGTGTGTGCGGATGCACAGGTGTGTACATGTGTTAGTGTGTAGATGTGTAGGTAGGAACCTATCTTTGTACATATGTACAGGAGTGTGTATGTGTGCGTACAGGTGCATAGTAGTGCATGTGTTTGTGTACAAAGATGCACAGATATGTGCCTGTGCATGTGTTTGTGTGTATGTCAGATATGCAGGAGTGTGCTTGCATTTATATGTGTACATATGCTGAGGCGTATGCCTGTGTTTGTGTGTGTCCTGATCCGTGCATTTGGGCATGTGTTCAGAAAAGAGTAGTGGAGATCACGTGAGTGACCTACCTGGTCGCAGAGCTTCTTGCAGTCACAGTGGCAGGTCGCAGTGGACACTGCTTGAACCCTCAGCCCCAGGTCAGGTGCTTTGCCTTGTGGTGGTGGCTGTTGGATTCATGTTGCTCCTGCCCACACTCTGGGTCCTTTGGGTGTAGAGTCTCTTCATGAAACTTCAAGAACCCATAGGAGATGGCTGGGACTTGACACTCATTTGAAACAGCGCCACACACGGCTCAGTGGGTGCTGCCTGGCAGCCCGCCGTGCTTGTTGTCGCTCTGAAGAGTTTTAGTCATCAAGGTGGGCCCCTAACTCCACTCCTGACCTCATACAGTGATCCCTCATGAAGCTGCTTCTTCCTATGACAAGCATGGTCTTTTGGCAGGGGCTATGAGGAGTGGTTCCTAACCCTTCACAGGGACCTCACAGGGGAGGTTCCAACACAGAAGGCTCTGTTCTGTTCTGTGCTACTGCTGGTCAGTGGAGGTTTTGATGAGTGGGGATCTGGGACAGACTCCTGGTGCCACCCCCGAAAGCAGCACAGGACGAAGAGCCAATCACAGCAGTGGCTCCTCCCAGCTCTGCAGCTTGAAGACCCATGGTCACCAGAACTGGAGATCTGCCCCAGGCCTCACACTGGCCTCTGGTGGTTGACAGCAGCCCTTGTTCTTACTAATTTGTGACTCTATGTACCACCCCTCTGCCCCCACTGTCTCTGGGTCCCCTTCTTATAGGAACTCAGGCTGCTAGATTTAGTCACCCATTTAGTGTGACCTCATCTTAACTCAGTCACATCTGTGCAAGGGCCCTTCCCCAGAGTCCATGGGGCATGTGTTTGGAAGCCATGTGGGCTGGGTGAGGAATGAGGGCGTGATGAGTGTCTGGGATGATGGTGCAGATGTGGGTGCCGAGCCAGACCAAATGCACCCACCTCTTAGTTGTGGATGGTGCCAGCACATTCTTCCTGCCAGATGCTGAGGGAACTCGGACATTATGAGATTTGCGCCTTTATAGACATCCTGCAGAGAGACTGTGAGCTTTTCAGACAGTTCTTTAGATTGATAGTGGAGGGGACAGAAGGGCTTGAGAGAGGTTGGTTAGAGCCAGCCCCAAAGAAGGTTTCCTCCTGTACCTAGCTGGGCCAGCCGCCCTTTCCAGGCTGTTTGTGGCCAGCCAGACTTGGGGATGCACCCCCCTATTAGCTGTGTCTAGAGGACATTGTACCCCTCATGACTCTCAAGGTTAAAGTCCAGACCAAGGCTGAGGCTGCCGTTCTCTGTCAGGTGTCTGTCTGTCTGTCTGTCTGTCTGTCTGTCTGTCTGTCTTTTACCTGTTGGAGAAGCCTCTAAGGAGGACTGTTTGGAATTAATAGATTTAATGACTCTGTCATCCTGTGGAGTCCCCTCCTGACTTAGGATAGAGGACCCCATGTGTCCTCTCCACCACTGGGAATGGAAGGACAGGGCTGTGGTTTGCATGTGCCTTTCCAAAAGGCTCTTGTGTTGAAGGCTTTGTCTCCAGCTGGTGGGGCTGGTGGGGCTGCTGAGAAGTGACTGGACCACAAGCTTACTTCGTCCGTGGGCTATTGAGCTCACAGATGAATTGACTGTTAGGAGGGTGGGCCTGGTCGGAGGAAGTTGGTCACCCCTGGTGTGCCTTTGAAAGGTGCCTTGTCCCTAACCTTTCCTCTGCCTCTCTTTGCTTCCTGCCATGAGGTGAGCTGCTCTGCCCCACCACACCCTCCCCCCATGTTGGTCTACCTCGCCCCCATAATAGTCTGCTTCCCCACCATGGTCTACCTCCCTCCATGATGGTCTGCCTCCCTCCATGATGGTCTGCCTCCCCCCATGATGGTCTGCCTCCCTCCAGGGTGGTCTGCCTCCCCCCAGGATGCTCTGCCTCCCCCCATGATGGTCTGCCTCCCCCCATGATGGTCTGCCTCCCCCCATGATGGTCTGCCTCCCTCCAGGATGGTCTGCCTCCCCACCAGGATGGTCTGCCTCCCTTCATGATGGTCTGCGCGCGCGCGCGCGCACACACACACACACACACACACACACACACACACACCTGTCTCTGTGGCCTGGTGTTGTGGCTGTGTCATCTTTGGCCGAGATGGTTCCCTGTGGTTGGAAGTGTCAGTGGCTGGCAGTCGGCACTGTCTCCTAGGTAATGGCAGTTTGTTTTTCCTTTAGAATGCTTATCTTTCTAAGTTACCTTTTGGCAAATCCTGGCCCCTCCCTCTAGATTATACCTGGTTCTCTAGTAACAACTTTTCACTTAGAACCAGAGCAGCTTGTGGCGAGCTGGGGGTGGTTGGGGGGTGGTTCTGTGTCCTGCAGTGAATTCTCAGGTGTCCATCACTTTGTAGATGGTGGTCTACTTGAATTGGGAGGGAGTCCCGTGTCCCAAAGGCTCTTTATGGGTACTTATTTATTTATCCATTTATTTATTGGGGGGCACTGCATGCCACAGGGCACACGTGGAGGTCAGAAGACAACTTGCAGGAGTCCGTTCTTTCCTTCCACCACATGGGTCTCAGGCCACCAGGCTTGGCGTCGTCAGGCTTGGCGGCAAGCACCTTTCCTTCTCTGGCCCCCAACGGCTTCTACTTTGAAACGCTCTTCAGAACTTCCTCATGTTTGGGAACCTGAGTGAGAAAATTTGACTCTGCCTTCTGTTTGTTCCCAGTTTCCTGGGACCCTCTCACCCGCAGATTCCTGCAAAGTGACAAGAGTTGGGGAGCTGGGCTGGGACATCCGGGGAGGCTGTTCTGCAGGTCACGGGTGTCTCTGCTGTATTTGTTTTCAGTGGGACAGGTTCCACAGCACAGTGTCTGTGCTGCTTCCTTCACAGGGGCTTACAGAGCCCTAGAAGTGCTATAGGCAGGGTGGGGGTCGGGGGTGGTTGGAATGTTCTGGGACCTGTGAGAAGGTTCTTTCTAGGCAGGTTTTAGCATCCCTTTCTGTTCTTTGTGTCCTCTGAGCTAGCCTGGATGCAGAGCGAGTGTGCTCTCTCCCGGCCGGTCTGTGTAACAGCAGATCTGGGATCTAGGCTGGGATGCTTCCTTTGAGTGGCCCCAGGAGTGCTAAATTGCAAGTTGATGGAAGTGACAGGTGAGAGGGTGGGGGGATGGAGGTAGGGGATAGGGGTGGGAGAGTGGAGGGGGCGTGGCTCACTGGCCCCACAGAGATCATCAGACAGGGAGTAGAGAAACTGGTAGGACTAGATCCCAGGGCACAGGTCCCTTAGAATGGCCCCAGTGCGGATCCCAGGAGAGCATTCTGACTTTCTGATTCTACAGTCTGGAGGGTCTGCAGGGTCCCCTATATGCTTTGAGTCCATGTCCCTTTCTTTCCTCAGGCTTCTGTGTATCACCAGTGGAGGGTTAGAGGCACTGCCCAGGCAGCAGCCACTGCCCCAGGAGTGATTTAGCAAAATTGAATAAAGTTAAAACTCAACTCCCACCTAGGTAATAGGTTCCCTTGTCAAAGAGCAGTGACAGGGCACAACAGTATTATAGACAGCAGCTTGGGTTGTGCTGGGCCAGGGTCACAGCCATGCCAGGCTGGGGCACTGTGGGATGACTATTATGAGTCCCACCATCCTTTACTGTGTGAGCCACTGAAGATTTAAATATGGGTCGTGTGTGTGTCTGTGTGTCCGTGTGTGTGTCTGCCTGTGTGTGTCTTTGTGTGTGTGTGTGTTGCTGAGGATTGAACTTAGAACCTTGTGTGTGCTAGTCACTCTGCTACTGAACTACATACACACACCCCTCCCACCCACCCCCTTAACATGTTTTTAGATTTGAGACAGCCTCTCTTAAGTTGCCAGGGCTGGCCTTGAACTTGTTCCGTAGTCCAGGCAGTCCCTGGACTTTCTGTCTTCTTGCCCAGCTCCTAAGTTACACGCCTGCACCACCAGGTGCACTCAAGTATAGGTCTCGCAGACATAGGGGCTATGAAGGGCAAAGTCTGGTCCCACAATGCTGGTGTCTGGGGACAGCGCCGACCCTGGCAGGCAGCCGGGTTCCACCTCTGCTCAGTCTCCTCATCTGTAAGATGGGGATCAACTCAGTGAAAGTGTGTGAAACTGGGAACATTGCATGTGCCCTCTGCGTGTGAGCGTCCGCAATCATCCACCAAGCAGGGCAGTGTGGAGACGCAGGCCCTGCTGGCTCACCCTTCTTCTCTCTTGTGTGTTGTGGCTGCAGGTGCCCCTGAGCCCAGCGTCCCTGTGGAGCCCGAGCGTGGCCAGTGGGCGTGTAAGGTGTGTTCCAGCACTTTCCTGGAGCTGCAGCTCCTGAATGGTAAGGCGGCAAGCAGCAGGTGGGGTGGTCCTAAGCAGTTGGCACTGCAGTGCTGAGCCCCTTCATCCATGCTGGCCCTTTCCCGGGGTTGTCAGGATGCCCAGGCTTTGTCTTGTTTGCCCACAGATGAGCAACTCAGTTTTTCCCTTGGCCTGCACCTCCCTGTTGTCCCAAGTGAATTCAGCTGCCTGCTGGCTGAGCTCCAGAGTGGGGAGCAGGGACAGGGGCCAGGAGCCACCATGAGTGCAGTGTCGCCTCTTTTGCATCCTGCCTGTCTTCTGTGCCATATTGTCCCCTTTACTGTCTGTTCTCAGGACATTCTGTCACCGCAGCCTCACTAATTGAAGGTGGCCAGGGAAGATGGACTGTGTTTCCTAGTTATACAGTGCCCTGTATACAGGAGCCTCCCTGGTGGGCAGTAAAGACATCAGCCCATAAGCCATAGGGTGTGAAAGCCATGAGCTTTCCTCATGGGCAGAACACACATGGTGGCTGAGCCCTGGGCGGGCCACAGGTTTGCACTTTCAAGGATGTAAGGATGTGATAGAGACAGCTGGGGTCTGGTAGTATGGCCTGACTCCAGCTGTCATTACCTGGTCAGTGGTCGGAATGTTCTGGGACCTGTGAGAAGGTTCTTTCTAGGCAGGTTTTAGCATCAGAACAACTAATGTGAGCCTTCCAGGAGATCTTGGCCACTAGGCAGAGGCCGTCCATCGCCTTCCAGGAGATCTTGGCCACTAGGCAGAGGCCGTCCGTCGCCTTCCAGAAGATCTTGGCCGCTAGGCAGAGGCCGTCTGTCGCCTTCCAGAAGATCTTGGCCACTAGGCAGAGGCTGTCCGTCTCCTTCCAGGAGATCTTGGCCACTAGGCAGAGGCCGTCCGTCTCCTTCCAGCAGAGATCTTGGCCACTAGGCAGAGGCCGTCCCTCTCCTTCCAGGAGACATCTTGGCCACTAGGCAGAGGCCGTCCATCTCCTTCCAGGAGACATCTTGGTCACTAGGCAGAGGCCATCCATCTCCTTCCAGCAGAGATCTTGGTCACTAGGCAGAGGCCGTCCCTCTCCTTCCAGCAGAGATCTTGGCCACTAGGCAGAGGCCGTCCGTCTCCTTCCAGGAGATCTTGGCCACTAGGTAGAGGCCATCCGTCTCCTTCCAGCAGAGATCTTGGTCACTAGGCAGAGGCCATCCATCTCCTTCCAGGAGACATCTTGGTCACTAGGCAGAGGCCATCCATCTCCTTCCAGCAGAGATCTTGGTCACTAGGCAGAGGCCGTCCCTCTCCTTCCAGCAGAGATCTTGGCCACTAGGCAGAGGCCGTCCGTCTCCTTCCAGGAGATCTTGGCCACTAGGTAGAGGCCATCCGTCTCCTTCCAGCAGAGATCTTGGTCACTAGGCAGAGGCCATCCATCTCCTTCCAGCAGAGATCTTGGTCACTAGGCAGAGGCCATCCATCTCCTTCCAGCAGAGATCTTGGTCACTAGGCAGAGGCTGTCTATCTCTTAAGGATGGGTGAGTCTGACTGTTGTTGGCTGTCCTTGTGCTGCTGGGATGTCTTCTAATCTTGTCATTGACACATCTTGCACTCAGCCTAGGGCCAAAAGTCACCTGTGTTGTCAACAAAGCAGGAACAGCACAGCAGCTGCCAAGTTTCTTAGGAGTGCTGGGTTGTGAAGAACTCACTCTTAGGCAGGGACTGGGCCCCGACGTGGAAACCAGCAAGCATACAGGGACCTCACATAAAATATGGTCACTCAGCCTGGATAAAGAAACACTGTTTGTGGGGGCTGGGGAGGTGGCTCTGCGGTTAAGCTGCTCTTCCAGAGGACTCAGGTTCGACTCCCAGCACCCACATGGCCGCTAACAACCATCTGTAACTCCAGTTCTAAGGGATCCAACACCTTCTTTTGACATTGCATGATATGGGTACACTTACAAACATGCAGGCAAAACACTCATACACATCAACTAAAAATAAATCCAGACTTTTTTAAAAAAAAAGAAACACTGTTTGTTTAGGAATTTTCCTTGGTGACAGTTTTCAATCAATGAAAGCAAACATCCCTTCACTTGGCGGTGAAGCTAGGCCAGTGTTCCCAGATACCAGCTCAGGGAAAGTCCTCTTAGCAAGAAACCTCACAGTAGCCTCTGTACAGACATTTTTGGGATGAACAGGCTGAGGCTGCAGTGAATAGCTCATCTGCCCAGACTGTGTGGTTGCATGTGCCAAAGCCACATCTGATGTAGGCAGCCCTGCCCAACCCTCTCCGGACCCCCACTACCCCCCTAACTGCCCCAAGGGGTCAAGGAGTTCTTTCTGCTACAGCCCGTGCCTGGGGCCTCATGGATAGCCCGATAGCCAAGGAGCTAAAGGAGTTGGGCAGATCTGAGCAGAAGAGGAGACTTACAGAGCTGCGTTCCTAGGACACTGGCTGCAGGGCAGAGGGGCCTGGTGCCCTCCACAGACTGGCTCTGAGGACTTCTGAAAGCCAAGTGACACACCTAGTGAGTCCAAGTCCACGGAGGGTGATGCTGGGTCCAACCGGAAAGTGTGACTTCGTGATGCCCCATCCCAGCCGTGATCACATGGTGCCTGCACCCGTTCTCTACAGGACCTTCTTCAGAGGCTTGCCTGGCACAGGAAGGCATGGCTCTACTGTTTGAGATCCAGCTTGCCATGCCTGCCGTCTCTGCCGCTGGCTGACTTCTAAACCAGATGAGTCCCTTGAACTTCCCTTCTTCTTTTATGCCTTGATTCAGCTTAGCACCTGTGTGTTTTGAAGTTGGGGGCTGCCGTGAGAGCACCAGGAGACCAGCTGAGGCTGTTCAATGGCATGGGGACGTGTGGGTTGTTGTTCTTGGCCTTTCCCTGAGGTTGTCACTTCCCCGTGTTCCCTTGGGGAGCTCTGCTCATTTCCCAGGAGGCCACTCAGGGACGTCTGAGTAACCGTTAGGCCACAGTGAGTGCGCTGGCCTCTGTGTCCTGGAATTCCATTCCACTGAAATGCAAAGACAGAAGAACAGAGAAGCACAGAGCATCTCGCAAGGTTGGAAAGTGTCTGCAGAGGCAGTGACCACCAAGCTGGCCTCAGAAGCTGAAGCCAGCAGTGGAGCAGCCAGGAAATGTGTCTGCTCCTGCAGAGCTTGGGAGTGCCAGGGGTCTGGGGAGAGGAACAGAGACAGGTGGCCAGCTGCAGTTCTGCGGGAAGTCCTCAGAGCCCTGGCCTCCTGTCTGCCCCTCCCCCAGCTGCATCTCAGCTTCCATCAGCAGAATGCTGGGCCCACACTTGGGAGAGATTTGACTAGAGATCCTCCCCGGCTCTGAGGACGGGGACTTGAGTCATGTGTTAGAATGTGGGCAGCTTTGGCCTCCTTCAGTCTTCCATGCAGAGTGGTGAGGCCAGCTTAGGCTCCCGGGAGGAAGGAGGGGTTTCTCTGAAGAAGCTAACCTATTCAGAAGGAGAGACCAAGAACCCACCAGTAGACCGCTCACCCTCTGGCCGTCCTGCAGAGTGGGCTCCAGATGCTGGAGGAAAGCCAAACGTGAGCAAGAAACCAACTGGCCGCACAGCTTGCCAGCGGAATCCGAAAAGCAAACTCACAAAAAGCCCCTCTCACAGGCGGGAGGCGGTAGGGAGGCTCTGCGCCCTTCGGACACGGCAGGTGGGAGGACAGCAGCTAACCAGAGGGTGTCAGAACACTGAGGGAACTGAGAGACTATTCCAGAAGGAGCCCATGGAGGATACAAACAGAAGAGATAAGGAGATGGTGAGGGGGGTCCTGAGACCCTGCAGGTGGCCAGGAGGGTTCTGCAGGGAGAAGAGAAGCAGAGGGAGGACGAACCAGGCAGTACTGAGGGGCAGCTCAGGTGGTAAAGTGCTTGCCTAGCAGGCACGAAGCCCTGCCATTGATCCTCAGCATCGCCAAAGCCAGGCGCCGTGGCCTGCAGCCCCAGCACTTCAGACAGTCAGGAGGGCAGGGTTATTCTGCTTGCTACATAGTGAGTTTGCAGGTAGCCTGGGCTACACAAGACCCAGTCTCAAAGCCAAGCCAGTCAACCAACGAGAGAGAGAGAGAGAGAGAGAGAGAGAATGTGTGAGTCATCCAGGAGACGCTGAAGGATGCAAATTTCTAACCTGGAAGGGCCCAACAAGTCACCAGCATAATGAACCACAGAGACTCAGCTGCCTCGTCATGGATGTAATCATAGGATTCAGAGAAAAGCAAGCTATCAGAGGGTGATGTGGCAGGCGACACATGACCTGGGAATGACATCATCCTCTCCTGGCCTCATCTGGGACTTTTTACCCGGCCAGGTCCTCTTCCCATGGGAGGGACCACTCAGGGTGTGCTCAGGCAGGCTCAGACCTCATGCCATTTGTCATGGAAGCTGCCAGAAGGCGGGCCACAGGAAACGCAGGTCTGTCAAGGCAGGAAAGCAGGCCTACTGTCAGGTTCTGCAGTCAAACAGCATAGTGAAGGTCCAGAAATTTCCAAGAAGGGCCAGAGAATCGACCGAGGAGAGCCCTGGAGCGCACAGACTGTCAACGCCATAGAGACATCACCACCCAGACTCACACCAGAGTCCAGAGTCCAAACTCACCCAGCTTCTGAGATCTCAGTACCTCTGTGGAGTTGCCAGGAAACATGCTTCTAGCTGTCTGCGTCCTTGGGCTGCTCAGCATGAGGGAGCCTTCTGTTGAAGGCAACATCAGACAAAAGACAGCACATGTCAGGATGTTTCACAGTGCTGTCTACACAAAGCACAACACATAGTCTGCATGTAGGGGGTGGGAAGAGGGTCCTCTGTAGGGAATAGGCAGAGGGTACTAGGTCCCTGGTCCAAAGGCTCCTGGAAGGATGGATGCTACAGTGAAAGAAATCAGGAGGATAGTGATGTGTTTGACTGCAGGGATTATAGCCATTAGTAGCATACATGGGAAGGGGAGCAGCCGGTTGGGGTGAGGCAGTAGTTAACCCCAAGAGCACTAGCCAGAGCCCATGTTTGGCACAGCTGCAAATGAGCCTTTATGGCCAGAATCTTGTAACAACCCACTGTTGTCTAATACCAAAATCACTATCTGAGCGTGCTGGTGGGATTGAGGAGGAATCTGAAGTCTGAGATGGAAGCAGTGTGTTTAAGAAAGCTGAGTCCTTGTTTCATATGAAATCATCAGTAGACGGTGGCCAAGTCAGTCAGGTCTCTGTATTGGTGGGGTTCTCATTCCCAGGTCCAGCCAGCTGCATCCCAAAATATTCAAAAACATGTGTCTGTGCTGAATATGTCCAGGGTCTTTTCCTTGTTCCCTAAATACAGTGAAGTGACTGTTTGCATAGCTTTACGTTGTGTTTGGTGTTGTGAGTGCTGGAGTGTGTGTGGTGTTTCTGGGTTACTGCGAACACCACGCCATTTTATGTCAGGGTACCCAAGGGGTTCGTGGAGCCATCCTCTAGAGATGGAGGGGTGACCATGTGGAGAACTGGAGAGTGACGGACCAGAAGGGGATGGGAGACTGCTGTTTCCCACTTTACGCCGAGGGCGGTGCTTGGCCTCTGGTTACACTTCTACTAGCATCTTTTCAAAGTGCCAACTTTTGGCTTCGCTTATTTCTTACTGTATTTTCAAAAATTCATTTCTGCTTATTTATTATTTATTTTTAGTCTGCGGGGAGGGGTCTTGTAGCTCAGCCCAGGCCGGTGCTGTAGCTGATGGTGGCCTGGAACTCGTGGTGCGAACGCCTTCACCTCCTCAGTGTCGGGACGGCAGGTGTGGGCCACCTCACCTGGCTCTGTTTTTATGCCGGTTTGGCTTTGTTGAATGCTTCGCTCAGTAATTTTTAGCTATTTTTTCCAGTTAATTATTTATTTAATAACCACATACTTAGAAGAAGCATTTCATTACAACAGCATTGATATTCAATAACAATTTTCTGAGCTAAGATGCATCTTTTTCAAAATTGGCTGTATATTTTTAGTTTTACAGTTGACTTGTTACAGTTATACAATATTGTACTCAGTATAAACCCCATAAGACATAAAATTAAATGAGGTTTGAACCTTTAAAAAAGATATCCATTTCATTATTAAAATACAGAGATTCATACAGAAACTTCATTTTTAATGCAATTAACACTAAGGTGTTTGCACATGTGTTTCTAATCTCTATATATCTGATTATTACTAGTGACAATCGGCTGCTTTCTGAGCTCCTTGGCATCTGAGCATGGATATAAAGTCATCAAGTAGATTTCAATGGTAATGTTTT
>NW_008332152.1:306843-307443 GCF_000622305.1 Nannospalax galili | reverse complement strand
CTTGTTTCCTGAGCAATTGATGTCCGGTTTAGAAAGTCCTTTCCTACACCTCTATTTGTAGGTTTTTTCCAATGTTTTCTTCTAACAGTTTTAGAGTGTCAGGCTTTACATTGAGGTCTTTGGTCCATTTGGAATTGACTTTTGTACAGGTTGAAAGGTAGGGGTTTAGTTTCATTCTTCTACAGGTGGAGATCCAGTTTTGCCAGCACCATTTGCTGAACATGCCGTCTTTCCTCCAGTGAATATTTTCAGCCCCTTAGTCAAATATCAGGTGGCCGAAATCGTATTTACTCATACTTGGGTCTTCAATTTTGTTCCGTTGATCTATGGTTCTATTTTTGTGCCAGTACCATGTTGTTTTTATGTCTATAGCTCTGTAATACAGTTTAAAATCTGTAATCTCCCCCAGCATTGCTCTTAGTGCTCAGGGTTGCTTTGACTATCAGAGGTCTTTTGTACTTCCATATTAATTTTAGGATGCTTTTTCCCAACTCTCTAAAGAATGTCATGGATATTTTGATAGCCATTGCATTGTATCTATAAATGGCTTTTGGTAGGATGGTCATTTTCACGATATTAATTCTTCCAATCCATGAGCAT
>NW_008332152.1:277046-304820 GCF_000622305.1 Nannospalax galili | reverse complement strand
TGGGCTTCTCCGTGTCTCTGTGGGTCTCTGCTGCTGGAGCGTTGTCCAGCCGTGTCTCCGCCCTGATTTCACCCGTGTACTTTCCTCAATATGCGAGTTCCACCGGCCGCTAGAACACGCGGGAAAGTACGAGGCGGCTGAAGCTGGGATCCGTGAGTCGGTGACGGAGGAATGCTGCCTCTGGAGAGGCTGGATCGCTGGTAGTAAGACGCGGGACTCTGCTTAGTCCATGTTACAGCTTTTATTAAGTGTTCAGTTCCTAGTGATCCAGCTCTCTATTATTGAGAGAAGACTGGGATATTTATACCATGGGGGTAGTGGTAAAGCTTTGGCTGATAGATACTTTGTGAGACATTCTATTTGCATATGGAAGTGGGTTTCTGCCATGCTGCCAGACCGCTGACTGCCTGAAAAATCACAGGAAAGCATGGTGTTCCTAGAGCCAGAGGCCATGTTTATGTTATGGCATTTATGGCGGGCACTTCAAAAGGAGAGTCAGGAAAAATGCCAGGAAGGCACCCTGCTATGAAAGGAGTCTCAGCACATGGCTCCGAGCTCGTGAGCTATCCGGATATGAAGAGACTTCTACTTCACATAACAGAGGCCCCCAACATGTGTCTTTGTGGTTTACTTTTTGGGCATGAAAGGCTGGTTCCCCTAATCTTACGGTTCTCTCTTTTGATTTTACATTGGAGTGGCCAGATTGTTTTTGTCTTCAGGAGTTCCCACAGAGGCCCAAGTCAGAGACAAGGAATGGGACAGGACCCCAGGCTAGGTGGGGAGATGGGTGAATGAGGCTGGGGGAAGGGGGGGGATGAACCTACCCTGGAGAGAGAGGCCTACTGGTTGGAGAGAGGCCTGCAGATCCTGCAGGCCCAGGGAAGCAGAGCTATTTTTTAATCTAAGCACTGCGAAGTTTTCCCCAAGAACCATATTGGCTCTGTTCCACACTTTGATTATACATTGTATTTGAATCATGCACATAGTCTAAAGATACGTGAAGGCAAAGCTGACAGCTGTATTTGAAGAGAGGAAAATATACTCGGGCTGGAGAGACGGCTCAGCAGTTAACACTGGTTGTTCTACTCGGGCTGGAGAGATGGCTCAGCAGTTAACACTGGTTGTTCTTGCAGAGACCCGGGTTCAAATCCCAGCACCTATATGGCAGCTAACAACTGTCCATAACTCCAGTCCTAGGGACTCTTCTGACCTCTGCGTGCAGAAGATCTGGGTTCGAATCCCAGCACCCACATGGCAGCTAACAACCATTCATATCTCCAGCTCCAGGGGATCCACTGCCTTCTTCTGTCCTCTGTGGGCACTGTACGACACGGGTGCACTTAACACACATGCGGGCACAGCACTCACACACAGAAAATAAATTTAAAAAAATTTAAAAATCCATTCTCATGGTAGAAGCTGTTAATATACCCACCACAGTACATGGAACACAGATCACAAGCACCCAGACTGGAGGGACACCGTGCGGACCTGGCTTCCTGGCCTGTGTAGATGCCCCATCAGTAGATTTGGTCTGGCTTTCTTTTGACTGTCTCCTTGCTTTTGAGATAGGGTTTTACCTTGAACCTGAACTCTGTCTTTGTCCTTTAACCTCCTTCCTACTTGGATTACAGGAGCCTATCACCATGCCTGGTGTACACTGTACTGGAGTCAAACCAGGGCGAGAGAGGCAACACTCCACCCACTGAGCCGCGAAACCCTGCCTTCCCCTTTGTTTGCTTTCCATGTGATCTTGATCTGCGCTCAGAGGCCCCTGGCCCATCCTGTTGTTTCCCCCCCTCTCTGTTCTCTTTCATGGGCCTGTTGTACCCACTTCAGACCTTTTAAATTTTTATTTTATATGTATGTGTGAGTGTCTGTGTGTACAGGCACCACATGCCTGCAGATGCCGGTGGAGGCCAGAAGTGGGTGTGGGATCCCCTAGAACGAGTTACAGTAGTGGTGAGCTGCTTAATGTGGGTCCTGGGATCCGAACTCAGGTCCTGTGCAAGAGCTCTAAACTGCTGAGCCGTCTCTTAGCCCCTAGACCTTCTTGTGCTGGGCACACATCTCCCTCCTCCCTCGCCTGCTTCCAGCTCCTCCTGTTCTGGGGAGTTCCTGTGGCTCTGCTTCAGTTTGTCTCCTCCTTTTTCAGGGATGTCTAAGTTTCAGCTGATACATCGTGTTTTTAATTCGTATCCTTGTTCTTTTAATTTCCGGATATGAAGAGACTTCTACTTCACATAACAGAGGCCCCCAACATGTGTCTTTGTGGTTTACTTTTTGGGCATGAAAGGCTGATTCCTCTAATCTTACGGTTCTCTCTTTTGATTTTACATTGGAGTGGCCAGATTGTTTTTGTCTTCAGGAGTTCCCACAGAGGCCCAAGTCAGATGAAGACCAGATGCTCTCAGGCTTTCTCTTAAGGTCTGATCCCTCCAGAAAAGATTTTTGGCCTTAGGAATTTGGGGGTTGGCCTGGCCTGGGAGCCATGCCCAGGAAAGATGCTGCTCTAGGGCAGCTGTTGGCCATGCCACCCAGAGTTGCAAAGGCAGATGGGGGCGGGAAGTGGCCCCAAGGGCTCCTGGGGACTGCACTGAGGAGCTGGGTTGGTCTGGATAGCCCCTAGACCTTCTTGTGCTGGGCCCCCATCTCCCTCCTCCCTCGCCTGCTTCCAGCTCCTCCTGTTCTGGGGAGTTCCTGTGGCTCTGCTTCAGTTTGTCTCCTCCTTTTTCAGGGATGTCTAAGTTTCAGCTGATACATCGTGTTTTTAATTCGTATCCTTGTTCTTTTAATTATTTTTTTGGTCTTTTTTGAGACAGGGTCTCCCTGTAGTCCCAGCTGGCCTGGAACTCTCTAGGTAGACCAGGCTGGCCTTTACAGAGATCTCCCTGTCTCTGCCTCTCCCGAGTGCTGGGATTAAAGCTGTGTGCCGATATACCCGGCATTTTAAAAAATCTTACGGGCATTTTGTTTGCGTATTTTCCAAGGCTGCTCGTTGTTTTTAAACATCTTAGCCGTTCTTCACAATGTTTTCCCTTCCTTCCTGGGTTGCATATGTTTCCCACCAAGTTTGCCCTCAGCTTGTGCTGTGACCTTCGAGTCCAGTGTTCCTGCCTTTTGTCTGCTTAGCCCCCAGTGGCTGGTTGCTAAGCTTTCTGGGATGTGGGGTGTTCTCTGGGATTCTTGTTCTGGTACAGTGCTTAGCAAGGGTTCTCCACGTTCTCTCGCTCCTTCTCACTTCCCCCACGGACTGTGGACCGAGGCGCGGCCTGCCTTTGTGTTTCCCTGAGCTTCATAGGTTCAGGTGACAGTTCTCACTAGAATGTTGGAGTCTTGTTTGATTTAGCTCAAACGGTATGTATCTGGATTGTGTGTGGGGCCTTGGGGCTTCAGTTCCCCATGGGGATCACTGTCCCTCACCCTCCCTTTCTCTAAACAGAGGGCTGGCAAGATGGCTCAGGATGTAAAGGCACTTGCTGCCAGGCCTGACTCTCTGAGCTGCAGTCCCAGGACTCACATAGCAGGAGAGAACTGACTCCCACAGGTTATCCTCTGAGCTCCACACCTGTATGGCAGCTTGAACATGGTTATGCACGTGCATGTGTGCGCGCGCACACACACACACACACACACACACACACACACACACAAAAAAAAAAAAAAAAAAAAAAAAAAACAAACAAAAAAAAAAAACAAAAACTAAGTAGTGAAACCATAGCAGAGAATAGCTTTCTTACTGCTTCCCTCGACACTGGACCCTACAGGAATCCTGGCACAGACCAGACTTTATGTAAGTAGCCCTGAACCTGGGTCCTGTGTAGACATCAATCTGTGTTTCCCAGTACCGTGATTAGGTGAGTCTGTATCTCCTAGTACCTGGGTGCTGTGTGTTCTAGTTTCTTCATTGCTGTGACAAAATACTCTGACCAATACCAACTTGGGGAGGAAAATGTTTATTTTATCTTACATCTCCTGGGTCACGGTTCATCAGGGAGCCAAGGTAGGAACTCAGGGCAGGAACCTGGAGGCAGGAGCTGGAGCACAGGCCATGGAGGAACACTGCTTACTGGCTTGCTTCCCTGACCCCTGCTCAGCCTGCTTTCTTATGCAACACAGGCCCACCTGCCCAGGGGTGGCACCACCCACAGTGGGCTGGGCCCTCCCACATCACTCATCAAGAAGATGCCCCTTAAACCTGGCCACAGGCCAGTCCAATGGAGGCAATTCCCCAATTGAGGCCCCCTCAACCCATGTGTGTCAAGTTGACACTAAAGCTATCCGGTACACTGTGTTGCCTGAGTCTGTGTGTTCTTGTGCTCAGACCCTGCTTTTAGACCTGAGCCCATGTCTCTTAGTTTCTGAGCCCTGTGTAGACCTGAGCCCATGTCTCCTATTAGCTGAGTCCTGTGTAGCCATGAGTCTAGGTCCATGTGCCTGGCTCCTGTGTAGACTCAAGTCTGTCTCCAGTTCCCAGGCCTTTGGTGACTTGCCATCCTGTCTTACAGCACACAACCCTGTGAGACCCTAGGCCTCCAAATTGACTTGTGCGCTTCACGTTGGTTTTAAGTTCCCGCCGCAGGGTGGCACAGGGTCTTGTTTGCTTTCCTGTCAGCTTGTTAGGTGGCTGGGCCGCATGGCACTGTGTTTATGCTCTTGTTTTGTTTTCTTCATGAACCTTGGCCCCTTGGAGCACTCACCTGGCTGAGTGTCTCTAATGTTGCACAGATGAGGGATAATGGCCACTCAGCTTGAAGCTAGTGTTGAATCAGCTCAGATTTGCAGTAGGAAGAGCCAGCCCGAGGCCTGAGTGTGCACAGTCATCTCTCGTGTGTGTGCTTGGTCACCAGCTGCCCCCTGCCACTGCCTCCTGCTGCTGCCTGGTACCCTGTGATCCAGCCACTAATCTGAGCCCAGTTTGCCTGCCTCCTGCCAAGCTTGTCTACTCCTTGTGGCACCCCGCCCTGCCTGCCTGTCCCCATGTCTGTTTCTGCTGACCTCCCCAAGGCCTTCTATCAGTTGTAAAGAAGGAAAGCTATTTTACTTTGATGTGGTATTTGTAAAGAATGTTTATTGGGAGTTATTTTCTTGGTAGTCCTTTGTGGGTGATACTTTTTTAGTAAGCGTATCACAGATTCACTGCAGAAAAAATAAAAGACACAAATAAGCTTAAGGCAGAAACAGAAGTCTCCTGTAAGTTCATCGTAAAGGAGAACATTACCACCCCAGCACACCACTCGGGCTTTCTTTGCAGACATACATGGGTGCTTCAGTTCTTACAGAGCTGCCTTTGTGGCCGAAATACCCTGCCTCTGTCCCCTAATTTACTTCTAAACATAGTATGAGGACTGAGGGTGCAGCTCCCTTGGTGGGTGCTTACCTAGCATACAGGAAGCACTGGGTCTGCTCCCCAGCACTGCCTAGAGAAGCACTTCAAGGCCGTCCTCTGCTACGTGGTAAGTTTGAGGTCAGCCTGGTCTACATGAGACCCTGCCACTAAACAGACAAATATATAACAAGCTGAGCAGCCCATACGTGAAACTTCAAAATCTGAAATGCTATATAAATTTCAGAAATCCAGAGTCTACCATGATCCACAGCCCTTCAGATAAGGAAACTAAGCTTGTAGGTGTGCCTGTGGCATAGGGACTGTTCCTCTCTTTAAAAATGGTGCAAATAATGTTAATTTACCTGTGCGATGGGCACACTTGGCAAATAAAATGAAAAAAAACAACATGACAGGGTATACTGTGTTGTCAGCTGCCTGTCACCCTTACAGAGCATCTCTTGGGTCACCTGGAGCAAGCCAAAAGCCTTCCTGCAGGCGGCCAGCCTGAGGCGGCAGCTCCTGAAAAGGAGGCCAGAGCACCACAGGAGGAGCCTCCTGCAAGAGCAGAGAGCCCGAGCGTGCAGAGTGTCCGGAGTGTTGGGGCCACCACAGAAGCCAAGAAGAAGCCTCGAAGGGGCAGGAAGCCCAAAGTGTCCAAAGTCGAGCAGCCTGGGGTCATTGTCAAAGACAAGGAGCCTACAGGTGAGAGGCTGGGGGAGTGCGTGCTGTGCCGGGGATGGGGTGCAGCCCATCCTGGTGGAGCCCTTGTCCCCTCAGCCTGCTGGGTGGAGGGAGGGGCTTTGCTGCTCTCTTCCAGTCCCTCAGTCCACTCTGTTAGAGTGTAATTATCATGTAGTGTGTGCACAGTAGATTATGTCGAGATTTTAACTGTGGACACAGCTAACCAGGGTCTCCTCAGGACCAAGCATGTCCCCATCCCCTGTTCTCTGCTACTTGCATAGATTAGTGTTTCTGACCGGAGCTCTCAATGTCTGGCTGGCTTTTTAGTGTGGGGTTGGGGTGCATACATGCCATGGTGCATGGGTAGAGATCGGAGGACAACTTTATGAACTCGACTCTCTCACCTTTTTGTGAATTCCAGGGGTGGAGCTCAGGTCTCCGGGAGTGTGTGGCAAGCGCCTCTACCCACTGAGCTATCTCACCAGCCTGAGTCCCTTTGTGCAGAACACTCAGTTGAGTCTGAGGAGAGAGTGACTCTGTTCTCCGGTGGGTGCAGTTCCGGGGACACACGTCCTTGTCTCTTCATGCAGTTGCTCCCGGCCAGATGCCTGGCCCCTCTGATGCCAGGGACAAGGCCTGGGGCTCGGGTGCTTGTCCCTCCACCTGTGTTCCTGGCTCGGAACACTCTAATTTTACTTCCCCAAGACTTTGTGGAAATGCAAGGCAGTCCTTGAGACCAGAGGGGCTGGAGAGATGGCTCAGCGGCTAAGAGCACTGACTGCCCTTGCAGAGGACCCGGGTTTGATTCCCGGCACCCGCATGGCGGCTACAAACTGTCCTTAATTCCAGTTCCAGGGAATTCGACGCCCTCTTCTGACCTCCAAGGCATTGCATGACACGGGTGCACTCACATACATGCAGGCAATAGACTCATACACATAAAAATAATAAATAAAATATTTAAAAAAGAGACAGAGACCAGAAGAGCAGCTTCCTGGAGAGCGTCCATTTTCCTGTTCCCTGCGCCCCTCTGTGTTGGTGATTATTCTCTGTACTGTTTGGAAGCATTTGAACACAAGTAGGAGCAGCCTGGGCTCCTGGCACTTCCCTGTTGTAGACAGGAAGGGCCAGGAGGCTCTGTTTCCTGGCTGTTGTTTGTGGTTGACGACAGTCTGTGAAACTACAGAAACCAGTGACCGAGGGTCTGGGGATGTGGCTCAGTTGGTAGAGTACATGCACAGAACCCCAGGCTCTGCCCCCAGAACCACAAAGACCAGTGACCACCTGGAATCCCAGCACTCGGGAGGTGTAGGCAGAAGGATCTGATGTTCAGGACCACCCTTGACTACATGGTGAGTTCAAGGCCACCATGGACTACCTGAGACCCTGTGTCAAAAAACCAAAACGACAACAAGACAGTGGTTGAGTCGTTCATACCACCTTCCCTCATTCCATTGTCCCGTTTATGAACCGATATAAAATGTTTGTCTTTTGAGCATCCTCAAAATGGCAAATCAGATTTTAAATTTAATATTTAAATTTAAAATTGGTTATAATTTAGTAAAAACTGCAAGGTCTTTATGTATGTAAAGTGTCCCTAAGTAAAGAGAAATTGAGGTGATGTGCTACTTTGGCTTTCAAAGGAACCACAGAAGGTTAGCTTCAGTTTGGACCAAAGCAATCTGCTTTCATAATATACAGATAAACATCTGGATTCCAAAATGCCGCTGGTTTTCTTCCTGTGTCAGCTCTGATGGTCGGGTCTACACTCTGGCTGTGGTCCAGCACCAGTACTTAACTTCCCCTGGGTTTGTCATGTTCCGTCCTCTACACGTGGTGACTGGGTTTGTCACACTGTTTTTGCACAGAGCATGTGGCAGAGATCATCGCTGAAGTCCCTCCTGATGAGTCTGTGAGCACAACACCGGATGAGCGGATGATGGAGCTGGTGTTGGGGAAGCTGGCCACCCCCACGAATGACGTCAGCTCGGTGCCCAAGTGAGTTCTGCCCGCACCGCTGCCTGTGCGTGGGGACAGAGCACAAGGGGACAGCTAATCAGTATTGGGGGGAAAACGTCTCCCACAGGAGATCCTCACAGGGGTCCAGGCAGGCTTCATCTCCTAGGCAGAAGTGCATCTCCTTGTTAAGCCTGAACAGTGTCACCCTGAGCCATGTGTTGCACTGGCCATACCCCATCGAGGGGCATCGGGTAGCTCTGCCTTCCTAGTATGATGATGCCGCTGCGGTTGCTCAGTTGCCTGTATTCGGGGTTCAGTAGATTTAACACCTTACCCTGTGTTTCTTTTTGTGAACAAAGAAGTTGTGCATTTCAGGTATGATTCCTGGTAAGTTTCTGACCTGAAGTTGACAGCTGGTGATGGTTTTGGAGTGCCCTTTAGGGTTGGCAGGATGCCTCTGGTGCACCTGAGCAAATGCTGGAGATGATGTCCTTGCCTTATTGTCCAGAGGATTTCCAGTATCTGTCATAAGAAGGAGGTGGGAGGGAGAAATGTCAGCAGTCAGGTTCAGATGCAGAACAAACCAGAGGAGAGGCAGGACCAGGGAAGGAGGGCACACGGACAGGGTCACCAGGCTTCCTGGTGGCCAGAGCTGAAGTGGGTAGAGATGCGCAGCTGTTAGACCACACGAGGCCACCGTGGCCTGCCTTCCAGGTGTCTGTGCCTGGGAGCCGCCCCAGGAGCTGGGGGACCCCAAGCTCTGCCCTCCTTGCTCTTTCCTCATGGACCCGATACAGCTGGGAAGTGCGGGAGGAGGGTCTTTCCAACTGACTACGGCCCTCAGCTTTCATTCTCTGAAAACCCTGCTGTCACCGACCCTCCACCAGCTGTCCGTCTCTGGCAGGTTCACGCATCATCCGACCGGCACCATCGCCCTCAAGAGGGGCTTGGTTCTGTCCAACAGACACGGGGTCCGGCGGAAGCTTGTGCGTCAGCTGAGTGAACACAAGCGTGTCCATCAGTGTGGCACCTGCAGCAAGGTCTTCCAGAACAGCAGCAACCTGAGCCGGCACGTGCGCTCGCACGGTGAGTGCTCGCACGGTGAGGCGTGCCTGCTGCCCAGCTCTCCTAGCATGCCCAGCCCACAGGGCTGGTTCAGGAGAGCATGTCTCACACTGGGTCCTTCTCTCTGTGACCCCCTGTCCCCTCCAGTGCAGGGGGCAGGTTAGGTCAGGCAGAGGCCTCTTGCTTCAGGGGTGGGTTTATTACTTACTGCCGAAAGCAGTGAGTCCTTTCTATTGGTCGGTTCTCTTAGGTGACAAGCTGTTTAAATGTGAGGAATGTTCAAAGCTGTTCAGTCGAAAGGAGAGTCTAAAGCAACATGTTTCATACAAGCACAGCAGGAATGAGGTAGGTGGCAGGACCCCAGGGGGCCCTGACTGTTGTGTCCAGCTGCAGGAGGAGGAGCCTTGGTGGAGGTGGAGCGCTGAGCCTCCTGAGGGAGGGTCTCCCCATGGTCCCATGAGCTGGACACTCCTGAGCCAGACCAGGCCCTTCCTGCTCATAGAGGCAGATGGAAGGAGTTGGAAGAATGTGGTGGCTGGCATTTGGAGTGCACTTACCTGTGTGGGGGACTCTTTCTAGGGCAGTTGGACAGCAAGAGTGGACCGCTCTTTGTGTTCCTAATAGACTAGGAGAGAAAACCTGTAGTGTAGCCAGCCTTGGAGGTTGCTAGAACAGCACACCAGGGAGCGCCCGTGTTTGGCCCACATGTCCGTCTGCCTTGGTGACAGTGCACCCACTCGAGCAGGTGGACGGCGAGTACCGCTATCGTTGTAGCAGCTGTGGGAAGACCTTCCGCATGGAGAGCGCGCTGGAGTTCCACAACTGCAGGACAGGTGAGGCCCCACCACCAGTGTCCCACCATCCTGCCCCACCTGCTCAGCTGTCAGGACACCCACTGGGTCTCCAGAGAGCAATGTTTTGGCAACCTGCTCCTCCTGCTTGGGGCAGGAGGGGATGGGTTATCCCATGTCAGAAGGGATGCATGTGAGCTCCTTCCTCTCGGACCCTGGGTCTGATGCCTTCATCCTTACTGACCAGGGTGAGCAATGCTGTTCCATTTGTTCTAGGACTGTGTGAGAGAGAGATACAAAGGCAGGGGCTTGCGATGGGAGCGGCCTGCCTGACTTGTTGGAGGGCCTTCCCCCCAGCGGCCTTCCCTTCCCCTAGCCGTGTTTCCTGCCAGCCCGCAGCCAGGGGCTTCCCTGCTCCTTTGCCTGGGTCGTTGTACCGGGCCTGCTTCTGTTTACGGCTCCCCTGCAAAAAAGCCGACAGAAGCCGCTGTGCGCTGTGCTGGGGAGACAGCAGAGGCTGCGGGGTCCGGGATCCCATCCCGTTCCATCTTTGAGGCCAATTTCCAAGCTGGCAAAAGAAAGCAAATTGGAAATCTGTGGGTGCGGGAGGTGAGCGGCCCCCTGAGGCAGGGTGCCTGTCTCTGCGCTCCCCCCACCCCCTTCCCGGGTGCAGCCAAGGCCTGAGCAGTGAGAGTGGAGGCTAGGAAGGTCAGGGGTGCCTTTGCATCCCCCCTCCCTGTAGGACTCAGCAAACCCTGGAGAGCTGGGGGCCAGTCAGCTCAGACACCTAGCAGGTTAGCGCCTGTGATCACGCTCCCACAGCGCCTGTGTCAGGCCTTGCCCACTGCTCCCTCCTGTGGGAGCCCACCTCTGCGAGCCCAGCCGGGACCCCCAGGAGCTTATATGTTCCTTTTCACGGCGGATGGTCATGGGCCTTCCTCACTGGGCCTGGCGTGCTCTGCGGGGCAGGCTGGGGCGGTTTCCCCAAGTGTTAGCTCTCTGGAGGATGGCTGTTGGTATGTGCCTCCTCCAGCACGACCCCATCGACGCAGCCTGTGGTCTCTGCCCTCCCCACCCTTCTGTGCCCACAAGAACCTGAGCATACCTCACTGTTCCCATGGAGTGGCTGGTGCCACCTCCCTGTGGTCCCCCATGGATTTAGGGGGCGGTCTCCAGCCCCATGCTTAGTGTGGCTGTCAAGGCCCAGGACAAGCACTTGTTCCCCTTTGATTTAAGTTTCTTCAGACAATGGGACAAAAAACAGTAAAAAGCAGCAGTTGCTGTGTTCTGGCTAAAACTCTGTCCTGGGAAGTCCTCCTTGCTAGGTAGAAATGGGAGTGGTGAATTGCCCGGCAGCCTTTCTCCATAGACGCTCTGATTTCAGAGGCTGGAAGCTGAGACTCAGGCCTTGAAACTCTGCTTGTCTGCATCCTGCTAAGGGCTCCTGTGGTACTGAAGCTAAGAGAATGCATGTTGGGCTGGAGAGATGCTCAGCAGTGAAGAGCACTGGCTGCTCTTGCACAGGACCCGGGTTTGATTCCCAGCACCCACAGGGTGGCTAACAACCGTCCTTAACTCCAGTTCTAGGGAATCCAATGTCCTCTTCTGTCCTCCTCGGGCACTGTATGACATGAGTGCACTTACACACATGCAGGCAATACACTCATACATATAAAATAAAAAGTTTTTTTAAAAGAAAGAATGCCATTAAGCCAGGGATTTGCGCAGGGCGTGGGGCTTCAAGTATGTAGTGGGCAATTTTCCCCAGCCCACTTCCAGGCCCGTCTTTGTGTCCTCCTTGCGCTGTGACTGGTGTCTGTCTCCTCCACATGGTTGCTGTGGTGCCTTGAATGTTGTGTAGCAAGGCCCAAGATCAGGCCCTGAGACATAGTACAGCCTCCAGCAGCTTGACTCTGTAGCGTCTACTCTCCAGCCCTCTCTGGTGCCCAGCGTGGCTCCCAGGGCATTTGTCCACACGGACTGTACATCAGTTCTGACCTTCGTAGTGGCTGGATTAGTGACAGGAGAAGGCTTGTTAGAACCAGGTGTCTGTCTAGGTACCTTCATCTCAGGACTGTGTGGGTATTGTTGAGGTGTGATGGGTCATCCCAACAACTCTGCCCCAGCTTTACACTCAGTGTTTAGAAGCTACCCCAACCTTTACACTCAGTGCTCAGAAGCACCCCCAACCTCAGGGGATAGAAGTGGAGTCTCCTTCCATATACCGAGAGGCCTATGAGAGAAAGCATCAGAGCCCAAGTCAGAACTGGAGCATTTTGTGGGTGCCAGTACTGTTCAGCAGCTGCTTGGGAAGGAGGCCCACCTGTGCTCTTCAGAGACACACTGGCGCTATCCAGCACTGCCTGGGAGGGAGGCTCACCTGTGTACATTAAGTACATGCCTGAGAGGGAAGACTATCTGTGCTGTTCACAGACACCTGTGCTGTTCAGTGCCTGTCTGGGGGAGGCCCACCTGTGCTACAGGCCAGGTTGGGGTCTCTTTGGTGACTTAATGGAGCAGCTCTATAAAGCTATAGCCAAACAGAAATCACAGGGAGGGTGGAATCCTGTGAACAGCAGTTAAACTTACAAAGGAAAGTGAGTGCTGTGGTAAGACCAGGACTGTGAGGATGGCCTGTTGTCTGTGCTGAGGTCACACCACTGTGAGGACAGCATCCTGTTGTCTGTGCTGAGGTCACACCACCAGGAGTGGGCCACGGTCTCCTGTGGTTCACACAGCCTCTTGTCCATGCCTGCCCTTGCAAGAGTAGCCCTGTCTCACTGTCCTTCTTCTGTGGAAGCTGTGGCCAGCCACTGCTTTCTGTGGGGTCCTCTCATGTGTTTGGATCTCCCAGCTCCAGCCTCCTCCCTGCTTCTGGCCGGGTACACAGCTTTGTGTCCTTTTCTCCCCAGAAGGAGAGATGAAGGCAGCTGGTCTTCTTCAGGTCTAGGTGGTCTGACCTCTGGCTGGTTACACACGAACTCTCCTGAATGAGGCTAGAGACTTCTTGCAGCCAGAGGGTCTCAGTCTAGAGGTCCCAAATAGTGCACGCGGGTTCGAGGGAGCAGCGGCACCTTGGGCACGTCTTGGTTATTACAACTGGCTGGGGGCAAGGGCTATATCTAGAATGCAGTAGAATGGGTGAAGGCTTGAGATGCTACATAACACCCCCCAGGGTCAGCCTAGATGTCAGCAGTGAATGTCTGCACATTGGGTCCCAAGGCACCACAGGCAGGAGGACCATGATGGTACACGTGGGTCATGATGGTGCGTGTGGGTCATGATGGTGCTTGGTGGGTCGTGGAGCTCTCCGTGTAGCCTCAGGGCTTTTCAGGAAAGCAGTTACTGAGTCTGGAGGCAGGCTGGCCTGGAGGCCTTCACTCCAGAGAGAGGCAGTGTCATGCATGTCACCTATCTGTCATGTGCATCTGCCTCAGGGGAGGAATGCGTAGTTCTGAGGGCTGCCCACAGGAGGCAAGAGAAGCCCCGTCCCCCGCAGTGGGTGAGGAGTGGGGGCTGCAGGCAGGGGGAACTGTGGGACGGATGGTAGAGTGAACTCACAGGGTCTTGGGTGGGCGGGAAACTGCAGTGTGACTGACTGAAGTAGGACCAGGATGCAGGGATGCGGCCCTGCTGGAGGCTGTGTGCAGTGTTTATGTGTGTTTATGTGGCCTGGGTTGAGCGGGATGGGGAGTGAACATGCGGTATGTGCATATTTGTGGGGTATGTGCTCAGTGAGTGTGTGAGGTGGTGTACTTGTGTTGACTGAATATAGGGTGTATCCACTAAAGGGAAGCCTGGGGACAAGGCTTTGGTTAGCCAGTGGCACTCTGCTGGAAGAACAGGAGGAGCCTGCAGGGCACAAGGAGGCCTGTGAGCCTGGGGCAGCTCAGCTACTGATAGAGGCAGAGGAGCCTAGAGGGCTGCTCAGGCAGCTCTCCCCAGTGAGGAAGGTGGCAGCCGAGATTGTGTGTCTAGCTGAGTGCGCAGCTAATGAGCTTTGGACCACAGCGTCCCACCGACCTCCTGTCCTTGACCTGCTGCCCGCTATGCTGGGCACATGCTGGAGCCTGGTCGGGGTGATTTACCGCCACTGTTGTGTGTTTGCTCTCCGGACAGATGACAAGACGTTCCAATGTGAGATGTGTTTCAGATTCTTCTCCACCAACAGCAACCTCTCCAAGCATAAGAAGAAGCACGGAGACAAGAAGTTCGCCTGTGAGGTCTGCAGCAAGATGTTCTACCGCAAGGACGTCATGCTGGACCACCAGCGACGGCACCTGGAAGGTGAGCCTGGGAGAGCCGCTCAGACTCGTGGGCGCAGCCTGGCAGCGCAGCTCGGCAGGGCCTGATGTTCATCACCTGACCTGGAGTCAGACTCTCGGGGGCTGGGATGGTGTTCATGTGCCGTGATCGGAGAGAAGCCCTTGGAATGGTGGGGATTGGGAAAGGGCAAGTAGGCTGCTTGTAGAATTGCATGTTAGGCAGTCATTCAAAGTACGTCAGTGAAGGACTTTTTACTACTTTGAAGAATGTTTTCAGCATGACAGGATGTAGGAAAAGCCAACCTGGCATCCTGCATATGGTGGGCTTGGCCCTGGGTAGGGAACAGAGGGTGCTGGTGGCTGCTGGTAGGTCCTGGTAGTGGGGGACAGCCAAGAAGACCTTCCCCACCCTCTGTGTTTCCACATAGCCTCTACTGAGCCTCATTACTACAGCTTGGAGGATTCACACCTGTGCACCAGGCCTGGGACTGGGGGCTGTCTGTCCACATAGTGGATGACAAGAGGCCAGGGAAAGACCCAGCAGGATCGGCTTTCTCCACACATGAGGCAGCAGCGATGGGGGGAACGAGTGAAGCTGAGGCAGGGGTGGCCCGAGTCCTCGTGTGGAGAGACTTGCCGAGCAGCCCCCAGACTGC
The DNA here is from genome assembly GCF_000622305.1 of Nannospalax galili. Taxonomy (NCBI): domain Eukaryota; kingdom Metazoa; phylum Chordata; class Mammalia; order Rodentia; family Spalacidae; genus Nannospalax; species Nannospalax galili. The sequence goes on along the minus strand of NW_008332152.1, from coordinate 290,074 downwards.
ACACAGGCCTGCTGTTCAGAGGCCCCTAGTGTGACATGCAGAGTTGCTGCTAGGTGAGAGATGTGCACGGGCCTGAGGTGCCCCGGCCTGGGGTGTTGTGTTTTTCGGAGGCCGGTCTCTTAAGATGAGTGAGAACCACTGCCCTTTGCTGCCTCTTGTCAGCAGCAGCCGCTGACCTAGCACCCTCACAAAAGCAAACAAGGGAAATATGGAGTTGCAGAACTGTGCATAGTCATAGCTCTGTCCACACACATGTGCATGAGCGCATCCACGTATGTACCTTTTTGAGAGTTCCCACACTTGGCCCCTCTCCCCGGCCCTTCCTGCTGGCGGCTCGTGAAGACCAGTGTTTTCCCTTGTGAGTCTTTGGCTGTGTGCTCAGGGCCCCACCCAGGCCTGGAAGCCACGGACAGGCCACTGTGCCTCATTCTCCTGCGTGACCCACACCACCTGCTGCTCTGGGAGCCCAGAGAATGCCTGGCCACAGTGGTCTGCTCTGCCCCCCAGTCCTGGGAGCCTGTTGTCAGCCTGACTCCCAATGCCCAGCTCACTGGCTCTGTATTTGCGCCTGACCATACAGGAATGCCACAGAAAAAGACCTGAAAACACATTTCTCTAGTTTGTGTAGAGATTATCAATGTCACATGAATTTATTTATTTATTCAGCGAGATAGGGTCTGGCTACGTTGCCCAGACCAGCTCTGAACTCCGGCCTCAAGCAGCCCACCACCTCACTTCCAGTTCTCAGGCAGCAGCTGGCCTGATGGGAGGGGCTCTGGACTGTGATCATGTCATCTGCTCTGTCCAGCCTCACTCATTCTTAGGTCTGGTCTGGGATTTCAGGTGTACGGCGTGTGAAGCGAGAAGACTTGGAGGCCAGCGGGGAAAGCCTGGTCCGCTACAAGAAGGAACCTTCTGGATGCCCCGTGTGTGGCAAGGTAATGTTCCACAGTCGCTGTTGGCTTTGGAAGCTTCCACTCTTGCAAGCTAAACCTTAGAGCTACACACAGGGACCTGCACAAGAAACTTGCAGGCATGTCCCACTTACGGCTGGCAGGCTTCATGCATCCTAGGTAGTTGTGAATGCGTCCAAGCACAAAATCAGAAACTTAGGTAAAACATTGATCTTTTTATTTTGAACTTGATCATGCAGTTCTTGAGGGTGAGCTTTGTAGGTGACAACATTGTGTTGCAGTGTCTTAAGGCCGGATGCACCTGCGTGAGCGGCAGCACTCAGGTTGCCTTAGACCGAGGTGTTCCATGTAGCACGTGGTGTTTGGGTCTCTGCCATCTACGGGTGGGTTTCTGATGAATTTGCTGAGAAACACGTTTTTCTGCCCCTGTGCTTCTTGGCACAAGCTGTCCTGTGAGGAGCTGTAGACCAGTTCGTATAAGGACTGGCCCAGCTCCGAAGAGGCTTTCTGTTGTCAGTGTGGCCTCCCCTCAGTGGCCTGTAGCGTTTTCTGAGTTGGGGGTAGCCCACCCCATGATGACGGGTTAGGTAGTGGACGCTGGGTGTTCCTGCCTGAGTAGGGGGTGCTGTTGTCCAGGTGCCTTCACGTGGGCTGCCCTGGCCTTGGCTCATGTCTGAGGTGGAGACATCCGGGGCTCCCAGTCCCTGTTCTAACAGCCACGTGCACATGTTCCCGCTCTGCACGTGCAGGCATTCGTGCTCTGCGCATGCACGTGTTCCCACGCTGCACGTGTACGTGTTCCCACTCTCTGCACATACACATGCCTGAGCACGTGCTAGGGATGATGGGTATTTCTCACGAGGTGCCGTTAGGACTTTGGGTCTGGAAGAAATTGCCAGGCACCCTGGGCCTGGTTGTGGCTTCTCCTGTGGGCCAGACAGGGACAGGCCTCCCAGCCCGTCCGGTGACCCCCAGCCCTCACCACACGGGCTCCTCTGTCCCCAGGTATTCTCCTGCCGGAGCAACATGAACAAACACCTGTTGACACACGGCGACAAGAAGTACACCTGTGAGATCTGCGGACGGAAGTTCTTCCGCGTGGACGTACTCAGGGACCACATCCACGTCCACTTCAAGGTGCGTCACACGCTGGCCTTCCAGGTGGCATGCCGGGGTCCAGCCAGCCCTTGGACCAGTGTCTGTCTTAGCTTTGTGCTCCTATAGAGAACCATAGACTGGCTGCTTGCCAACAGCAGACATTTATTTTTCACAGTTCTGGAGGCTGGAAGTTCAAGATCAAGATGCTGGTAAATTCAGTGTCTGGTGAGGGCTTCCTTGTTCATACATGGTGTCCTCTTGCTGTGCCCTCACATGGTGGAGGGGTGAGGGAGTTTCCAGGGCCTCTTTTAGAAAGGCCGTAATCTCACAAGAACCCTGCCCTCAGATGCCATCCCCTCCTGAAGGCCCCACACCCTTCTGCTGTCTCCTTGGGGTTGAGGGCTTCCACACATGGGCACTGGCATTCAGAACACTGACTGCTGTGTCCTTCCCTGTTGTCAGCGAGGCCACCGACAGTCTCTTCGTGGAGGCTTCCACTCTTACACATCTGTCCAGCTGTGGGTCCTGAAGCAAACTTCTGTGTGGGACCTGATGGAAGATTTCCTCAACATGGTCCTTCCCAGGGGGTGTAAGGCAGGATGGGCCTCTGTTGCCTCCCCGCCTTTAAGGAAGAGGAATGTTGAGCAGGAGCACCAGGGCAGGAGAACTTGGGTCCAGTGACAGGCAGAAGCACTGCCTGAAAAATGAACAGGTGCTGTTTGGAACCAAAGCCCAGCTGGAAGTGGAGCCCAGACAGAGCAGCCTGGACGCGGCCTGGGCACAGGTGGCATTTTGCTAGGCAGTGTGAGGGACAGCCAGTGGGGCAGGCCACCTGACGATCCTGAGGTCAGATGGCGAGCGACTGCCACAGGACAGCCAGGCCCAGTGCCATCCCAAGGAATGCAGCACGTTTAGCTCTTTAGACAAATGACTGATTCCCAGAACGTGCGACCAGAGCCTTGGTGCGCTGCGTTAGAGGCCACGTTTGTGACTCCCCTGCAGGACATTGCGCTGATGGATGACCACCAGCGGGAGGAATTCATCGGCAAGATCGGGATCTCCTCAGAGGAAAACGACGAGAACTCTGACGAGAGCGCAGACTCAGAGCCACACAAGTACAGCTGCAAGAGGTGTCAGGTACGCCGGCGTCCTGCCTCCACACACTGGCTGTCGGGAGAGGGAGCTTGTGGGCGAGGGGCTGCGGAGACCCCCATGGCACCTCTTTGTCCATTTCCCCCACTAAGAAGGCCGCCCTGTGTCACTCACCAGTGGCACCTGGGCACAGGAATGGTAACTGTGGGCCTCATACCCATCAGAGTCAACTTGTAGCTGGCGTGTGCACAGGCAGGGCTGCTAACTGGGATGGGGCCAGTGTCTTGTGAGCCTCCGTCCCTCTCCAGCCCCTCATGATGCCGTTCTTGAGGCTCCCCCTTCGTAAAGCAGGATGCATGCTTCATGGACAAAGGACTCATTTCTGAGGGGCCTGCGTCCCAGGAAAGGCAGCTCCCTGCCAGCCCTGTGCACTGCTCTGTCTCCGGCATGAGTGACACCCCCTCGGGGCGTCTAGCAGACGCAGGGTGGTGCAGAGGCCCAGGGACGGTAGGGAGTCGGCAGCCAGCACCCTGTGCCCACAGCTCACCTTCGGCCGTGGGAAGGATTACCTGAAGCACATCATGGAGGTCCACAAGGAGAAGGGCCACGGCTGCAGCATCTGCCACCGGCGCTTTGCGCTCAAGGCCACCTACCACGCCCACATGGTCATCCACCGCGAGAACCTGCCTGACCCCAACGTGCAGAAGTGAGGCTTGGGGACTGTGGGGAGGAGGGAGCATTGTAAAGCCACAGTACTCAGCCTGGCAAGTCACAGTCACCGGGGCCTTGTGCTGGGGATTTGCACCTGTCCTCTTCCTCCAGGCCTTCTTCCAGCTTTAATTCTTTGCTTTAGACCTTTCCCTACAGGGGTCTAACAGTAAAATGTCTCCAGCCTCGGCCTGCCTGGCAGGCAGCACAGCTTTTCCCCCATGTTCCATCACCAAGGCCGAGGAGGGAGTGAGTGGGTGACATTAGGTCATAAAGCACATTCATCCCCCAGGGCTGCTGACCAAGTACATGGCCCAGGACCTCAAACATCAGAACCCAGTTTATGTCCTTCCAGTCCTGGAGGCTGGGCTCTGAGATCAAGTGTCTCTGGGTTGGTTCCTCGTGAACCCTCTTCTTGACGAGCTGATGGCATTTTTGCAGTCCTCAAGGTCTGCCTTCTGTACATGTCTGTGCACTGATCTTAAGGACACCAGCCATGTTGGATAGGACCACCCTTGTTAACCTCATTTTCCCTTAATCTCCATAAATATCTGTCTCCACATATAGCCCATTATGGGCTAGGACTTGAACATAGTAATTTGGGGGCCACAATTCAACGCACTGCAGAGGCTACGGTGCAAAGCACCTTTTTGCTTTACTTCTGTTGACAAAGGTGCTTAGGTACCTGCCGCTCGATGGCGATGAGTCCCTCGCTGCTGAGGAGACTCGCAGTAGGGAGACCCTCACAGTCGGGAGGAGACCCTCACAGTGGGGAGGAGACCCTCACAGTGGGGAGACCCTCACAGTGGGGAGGAGACCTTCACGGTGGGGAGGAGACCTTCACGGTGTGGAGGAGACCCTCACAGTGGGGAGGAGACCTTCACGGTGGGGAGGAGACCCTCACAGTGGGGAGGAGACCCTCACAGTGGGGAGGAGACCCTCACAGTGGGGAGGAGACCCTCACAGCAGACGAGCCCCAGGACTGTGCCTTCTCCTGAGGCTTGCCTCTCGTTTCAGGTACATTCACCCCTGTGAGATCTGTGGGCGAATTTTCAACAGCATCGGGAACCTGGAGCGTCACAAACTCATCCACACAGGTAACATGTTCCTCTGGTCACATTTGGTACCAGCAGCCCTGCCCCGTAGGAGCGATCTGCCCCCACACTCCTGGCTCTGTGCACAGGCAATTGTACTGCCTCTCTCACATTGCACCCCCATTTCTCTAGCATCTTCCTTCCTGGCTTCCCCTGCAGCACATCTCTCCCCTTCCACCTGTGTCCTCTCCAGGTACTCAGGGCCCGTCTCATGCCAGAGACTCCGTAAAGCCCATGGAACCTCTTGAAGAAGTAGCTCCCGTCACACTGTGCCTCCAGCAGAGGCGCCCACCTGTTGCCCACCAAGGCCTTCAAGTGCTGCTGTTTTCGTTTGTAGGGGTGAAAAGCCACGCCTGTGAGCAGTGCGGGAAGTCCTTTGCCAGGAAGGACATGCTGAAAGAACATATGCGTGTGCATGACAACATCAGAGAGTACCTGTGTGCCGAGTGCGGGAAAGGTAGGTGTGCGCCCAGAGCCCTGGTAGCTTCTCGGAGCTACAGGGCATCATCCCTGGTTCACAGCCCTCGGCCACTGCTGCAGTCCCCAGAGAGGTTCTGGCTGTGCACCCAGATCCTCTGCGCTTACATGTGATCACTGTATTTTTCCTCCCTCCCTCCCTCCCTCCCTTCCTTCTGTAAAAACTCTAGACCTGAACATACACAGACTTGAACATAGTCAGTGCCCATGGCTACACGGAATAATCCACAAGACACCTGTGTGGCCTACAAAAAGCCGAGTGTTTAGAGATCAGGCATGCCCTGCCCCAGGCTTAGAGGTTTCTGTTGTGTCTTTGTTGAGACAGTGTTGATGTAGCCCAGGCTGGCCTCCACATTACTGTAGCTTAAGGTAACCTTGAACTCTGGATCCTCCTGCCTCTATCTCCCGGGGGTGGGGGTGGGGATTAGAATTGTGCAGTGCCATGCCTAGCCTCAGATTTGGGAGTTTTGAATTTTAAATATCAATCTTCCCCAAAGTTTGCAGATGTGGCACAGACAGAACGCCCTCCTAGAAGAGGCCCACCATGTGCCAGTATGTTCACTTTAAAACTGTTCACGGGGTTCTTTCAGCTGGCAGGCGTGGTCTAGGTTGGGGGCTCACAGATGGCAGGCGTGGTCTAGGTTGCGGGGTCACAGATGGCAGGTGCGGTCTAGGTTGGGGGGTCAGGGTGCGCAGTGACTTCTGTCGTCTTTCCTGTCTGTGTTTTGCTTTGTGATGACTGACTGCTTTTGTCATTTAGAACACGTTCGTTATAGATGCCCGTGAGAGAGCAGCTAGTTTGGGGCATGTCAGCACGGGGAGTCAGGACTGGTTCCCTTTAGCTTTCTACTGTCTCTCTTGAGTCTCACCTGGGAGGAAGGACTTGTCCTGTCCAGGGTTAGAGCCAAGGTACCAACCCTGTGAACCACAGACAGGGAATCCCTGTACGTGGAGGTAGGAGGCAGGTGCACCATCGGATGTTGTGGGACGGTGGTGGCTGAAGTGACTGTCCCACAAGGTCTCCCAGGTTAGATGGAGCAGCAGTGCAGGACACCACCTCTGACACCACAGTCCTGTGTAAGCATTGCTATGAGTTCAGGGAATGTCGAGTTTGGGAATGTTCCAGATTCCCAGATAGCTGTAATAGGGATGCTCAACCAATAAAGTCTGCAAATAATTTAGAATTGGAAAGATTCCCGGATCTGAGTCATTTCTCACCCCAAGCCTCGTGGATGAGGGGTTCTCAACCTCGTTTCAGTGTAGAGGCATGCAGAGACAGAAAACATGAAGTGGTTAGTCACATGTGCACCTGTGCCTGCCTCAGGCCGCTACTCCTGCTGATCCCCCAAGTGGCTCTTGGCTCCTCACACCTTCTAGGTCACTTTTCCAGATGTTTCGTGGACAAGGGTTTTCAACTGCCATGAAGCGCTGGCCCCGGCAGCCTTCCTCTCCCCATCTGGGTCTGCTCATCTCTCCTTTTGCCTGTCCTGTACCATGCTGCAGTTTCTCTTATGCCCTACTCTGGCTCAGAACAGCAGCCCTGTGCAGCCAGGATTCTGTCCAGCTCACTGTGATTGCTGGCTCCCTGCGCATAGTTGGAGTATAGCAGTTACCTGGGTGAGCAGATGAGAGCCGTGAATAGCTGTTGGAAACTGGCAGAAGGATCGCAGTGCAGCTGATGGCACTGGTGACCTGAGTCACAGTGGAGCTTTCAGGATAGTCTAGATGTGATTCTTCCTGGAGGCAGGGCCAGAGAGGGAGCTGGAACAGGCTGTACCAAGAGCAGGCTGCGTGACCAAACTCACCTAATCTGTCCTCACATGGAGATTTTGTGCTGGTGGTGTGTGAGCTTTTTAACAGAAAGATTGGGGGTCTGGGGGGATTAATGTGAAAGTGCTCTTCCACTGAGGTGGGAGACCAGCCGCTAGCACTTTCCTCTGTCGGGGACTGTTTTCACTGTGGGACCCATGTGCCCCCTGCTGTTCCTGCTGGGACTAGCCCAGCCTAGCTGTCCAGTCACCTCTCAACCACCGCGGCAGATGTCAACGACTAGTGAGACTGTGGGTCTGGGTGGGGGGTGGTCCAGCTGAAAATGGAGCTGTGAGCGGGCTCTGGTGTGAACTGCCACAGTCCACTGGGCGTCTGAGAACTAGACTCTCTCTGCTCTGATATGTGCTGAGCTTTGTCTGCTGCTCTTACCCAGATGGGCCCTGGATGGGGAAGATGCTTCACCCACACTCAAGCCTTGTACCTGGGTAACCCTCTGCCCACTGGCCTGAGGTCTCAAAGCTTTGGATTATTTCAGCTCCTGAAATTGGCCACATTAAAGTTAAGAGAGGTCTGACAAGCTTGCCTGGTGGGTAGGGATGCATATCCGCAGGCCTGACCACCTGAGTTGGATCCCTGGATCCCACAGGATGGCAGGAAAGAATCGACTCCCAAGAGTGGTCCTCTGACCTCCACAGTTCAAGCACCTGCATACTCGCCCGCGTGTACATGCGCACACACACGCATGCACAGGCACACACATGCACACACGTACACTTAAAAAAAATTTAAATGGCTTAAAAAATACTTTATTATTCTTATTTATATATATGACTGTATTGCCTGAGTGTGTGTAAGTGCACGTATGTCGTGCAATGCCCACAGGGGTCAGAAGAGGGTGTCCGATGCCACTGGAACTGGTTCAGACTCAAACCCTGGTCTTCTGCAAGAGTAGCCAGTGCTCTTAACCACTGAGCCATCGCTCCAGCCCACCCCATCCCCCACCCCAGCCAAAAAAAAAAAAAAAGACTTTTGTAAAAAAAATAATTAAAAGAAGATATAGTGTCCTCATCTTAGTTAACATTTGTGTCAGCAAGACAGAAACCCAAGTCATCTGGGGCGGTGGCTCCCTGCTGGGTCCTGATGTCCCAGGACTCTCTGGCGGCCTCCTGAGGCAGCACCACCGAGGACCAGCTGGGCCCAGCCCTCCCCTGCCTGCTCTGGGTCTTTGGACTCTGTGCCCACTGGGTCCAGTCAGGCGCTGCGGGATGGTGGGGCTGTGGGGTGGATCCGAGGGGTGGTGGGGCTGCGGTGGGGCACGGGCACCCTGAGGTCGGCTCTGGGGAGGCCTGGCGCGCACTCACACTCCTCTGCTCCGTCTTAGGCATGAAGACCAAGCACGCACTGCGCCACCACATGAAGCTGCACAAGGGCATCAAGGAGTACGAGTGCAAGGTGTGCCATCGCAAGTTTGCGCAGAAGGTCAACATGCTGAAGCACTGCAAGCGGCACACGGGTGCGTCTGCCCCACCCTCGGCCGCGGGGAGGGGGCGGTGCACCTCCGAGCTCCTCTCCCCACCGTGTTGGGCCCCATCCACGGGGCCCCATGCGGCCGGTGCTGGTCCCGGAGACACGGCCACACCAAGAACCTTTTCATGAGTTTGCCTGTGGCCCTGGCCGCGCCTCTGGAAACAGTGGCCACCTACCAGGGTGGCCCATGTCTGCAAAGGGCCAAAGCACATCCTCCTGTGAGAGTCCTTTTCTCCGCATCTCTCTGGTGGGTGTATTGGGGTAGCCGTTCGAACTTGGGCGAAATGGCGCCTCGTTGCCTTGATTGGCAGGTCTCTACTGGCCAGTGGTAGAGAACGTGTTTCCATAGATTTGTGTGTTCTGATCATTTCTCAGTTGGATTACTTGTTTTCTAAGCCTCAGTTCCGCATCTGTTCTGCCTAGTAACCTGTCAGTCTGGCCACAGTTGTTCCTGTCAACTGTCTACCGTTCCCTTTGCTCTGGGAAAGTTTCTTGGTTTGATGGGTTCCCATTTCTCTAGTTTTGCTTTTGTTTTCCTGGGTTTTGAGTTATGTCCTAAATAGCATTGCTTGCAGGAATGGCCTGAAGTATTTCTCCGAAGTTTTCTTAGAGTCGGGTCTTACATTTTGATCTTTGATTCATTTTGAGTTGATTTTTGTAGAGAGAGGAGTCAAGTTTGAAGCTTCTGCAGGTGGACTCCCAGCCTGCCCAGTGTCTTTGTGGAATAGCTGTCCTTTGTCCTGTCTCCAGCAGATGTATTTTGACACCTTAGGTGAGAATCAGCTGTCGATGGGTTTATTTGGGATCTATTTTGTTTCCTGAGTCTGTGTGGCTGTTTCTGGGATGGTACTGGGTGACTTTGTCCCCGTGGCTCTGTAGCCTTGAACTGAGGTTCCGTGGTGCCTCCAGCTGTCGTTCTGTCCGCACTTCGGGGCCACATCTGCCAGGCTACCTCGTGCATCTCAGGATCAGGATTGCCTTTCCAGTCTGTCAAGACTCACTGGTGAGCTGACAGTCTGCACTGAATCTGTAAATCTTGCGTTGTATGGACATCATAAGAATTCATTCTTACGGTGCATGGACATGGAACGTCTCAACATTTTTTAGTGTCGTTTGTTTCTGTATTGATGCTTTGTAAATTTTCATTGTAGACGCCCGTCACTGTTTTTGTTAAATTTATTCCTGAATACCTTTTTTTCTTTGTAGCTGTGGTGATTCGGATTGCTTTCATGCGTTTTTTTTCATTAGTGTGTGTTCTCCATACAGCATCTGGGGCTTCATTGCACCATTTCCGTATATAGACTGCATTTGCTTGTCATTGCCTCCACAGCAAATTTGTTGTTAGGGTTTTTTTTAAGGCTTGCCTTGAGATGACCTGGAAGTCCCGATCCTCCTGCCTCTGCCTCCCAAGTGCTGGAATCACAGGTGTGTGCTACTGTGCCAGGTTATGCTCAGGGTCCAACACTCTGCCACCTGAGCCACATCCTCTGCCTTGAGTTTTGATTCTTGGATTTGGTACATCGATTTTTGTATTCTCCTAATCTATTAATCCAAAAGGCCTTTAGTGGAGCCTGTAGGTGCTTCCACATGGAAAACACGTTGTTTCTATAGGGATGATTGACCTCCCCTCCTCCTGTTCTGTGGCTCTTCCTTCCTTCTTTCCTTTTTTTTTTAACTTTAAAAAAATTTTTTTGAGAATTTCATGCATGCATATAAGGTGTTTTGATCAAATCCACGCCCACTCTCTCCCCTCCAGCTCTTCCCATATTACCCCATTACTTTTCCCTGAACAACTTCGTGTACTCTTTCTTTTTTTATTTATTTTTTATTTTTTTAAAAAATTTATTCATTTATTTTATGGAGCTTTTTGCTACTCTAACATTCCCCCCTCTGAAGAGGTAGCCCTAAAATCTTTTAGGGATTAGATAAGAGCTCCCAAATACTTTTGACATTTTTGGCAGAACAGAGTATGTTGCTAAGAGGCCCAGGGACATTTTGATGTTTAGCCAAGAAATTGGCTACTTTTCTTTGGGGTCTTTTTATCCTAACTGCCTAGCCAATTCCTACCTCCTATTCTTATCACACCATCCCCCAAAGAGGTTACCCAAATTGCCACTAGGGAATCTGGAAGCAGAACGCTCTGGCTTCTTCCATGCTGGACAGGGATGCAGAGTGAGGCAATTGGGATACCCCTCCAGTGGGTCTGTCTAAAAGACTCCCAAATTGTATAACTCTTATCTGTAGGGGGAAAAGAAAGTCCTTGACTGGTGAATAGGAGATGTGAAGGAGAAATAAAGGCAAGAGTAGTTAGCATTACAGGTTCTAGACAGGGAACCAGAAAAGTCAGAACAGGGCAAATTTCAAATGTTCTTATCAGAGTCCATTGGGATTTCTTGACAAGGGCTTCCAAAAGCATCCCTCTATTGGGTTCCTCCTCATTTTCTTTAATCTGACAAAGCTGGACTCAAGAGTGATGGATTCAGAATTTGCTTTCAGGTATTTTGATGGCTGTTGGAATGCTTAGAATCAGTTTCAGTTCCCTCTCCAAGGCTTCTAGATAGGGGGAGAAAACATTTATCCATCATTTTAGAACAATAGTGGGTTGTCTCCCTTAGCTACAGGTGGGTACTACAGTATTGGAGACTGCTGGATAGCTTTAGTGTCAACTTGACACACCTGGGTCGAGGGAGCCTCAATTGGGTAAATAACATTTTATATGGACTTAAGTCTAATGTCTGGAAAGTGTAATCCCGTGACCTCTTAAAGAATTGTATTGATCACTTTAATCTTTGGTTATACTTTCCTTTTGGATGTTTAAGGCCATACAGTTGGCCCAAATAAACCAGTTTATTTTTGCTCTTAAGGTCATTTGAGGATTTGTTCCTCAGGGGTCACATGGGCTTGGGAGGAGCCCCTGGCTTTCTTTTACCAGCTCCATCTATGTGAAGATAACTCAAAGGTCCTGCTCGACCATGGCTGGCTTCACTTGGAAGCATGGAGGAAATGTTTCCTCTGAGTTGACCCTCCTTTTTGTAGACTGGACACTGGTTCAAGTTCATCTCGTGGGGTCTCCATGTTCTCCCTGAACAAGAAGACAGGCGACTCAGCACAGTTACAGGACATTTTGAGAGATGCTCCACAGTCCCCTGGAACTTAGTCGACCTTGGAGGGCAAGGAACAAAAACTGTCCTTTAAGTCCCTCTGACCAGATTAGTATAGGTCTCAGAGTATGGCTGTTAAACATCCAAGAACGTTAGTGCCACCAGTCTGGTACTTTTAATCACCATGTGCCATGTAGATAGAGCTTGGGCAAAGACCAAACGTTCTCAGATAAACTTTGATTAGGCTTATGTTTTGTTCCTTAAACTAGTTGACTATGATCTTAGAAATTTTAAGATTGTGTGTATATTATTTTTGTCTCATCCTTTATATATCATAACAAACCTACACAGACCTTCATCTCTTGCTTAGGCTCTCTCATGTTTTCTATTTTGGAAAATATCTCCATTCCCATATCCTTTGAACATCCTTTACGTTCTCATTTTCTTTCTTAATAATTATGAGACACAATAGCATTAACAAATAAATTTCCCATCTGTTGTGAGACTTCTTTTCCTGGGGATGCTAAGCAATGCTTATCAAGATTCTAGTGTCAAAGCAGTGTTTGATTAAAGCTTTCCTGGGGAATCAGTGAATTTACTGAGCTTACTTACAGAGATGACTGAGGGGTTGCTGAGGTGTATGTATGACCTGAGGGTATGCACACTGGAAAGCCTTTACCCAGCATGGGTCATACCTTCTCTTCTTAGCCTTCCCCAGATTGTATACTTTAGCCCTCCCCAAATCCAGGAGGCCGTGTGTGACTAGAGCCAAATTACATACAGTTGGCTGGGAAGAGTGGCTGGATACTCTAGTGAGGGTTCAGTGACCCTGCTTGCCCCTCCTCTAATGAAGGAGCACAACTGTCAACAAGCCCAATTGTGATGATGTTTAGCAAGCAGGCACAGCTGCAGTCCTGATGATGGAGTTATTTCATGCAGAAAGGACTGCTGTATAGCATCATCTTATTAAAGGATGTGGAATTTAAAAGGATTTTCTGCTATGATCCACATATGAGGGAGAACATAGGTCGTTTGTTCTTCTGAGTCTGTGTTACTTCACTTAGTATAACAGTTTCTAGATCCATCCATTTACCTGAAAATTTCATTATTTCATCTTTCTTTACTGCTGAATAAAACTCCATCAATTGAGGGACACCTAGGTTGCTTCCATCTCTTAGGTATTGTGAAAAGAGCAGCAACAAACATGGATGTACAAGTGTCTCTGCAATAGGACGAGTTCTTTGGGT
>NW_008332152.1:272753-276590 GCF_000622305.1 Nannospalax galili | reverse complement strand
TATTCCCATAGTTCTTTGTATTGTCATCCTTCTCCCCTCCCCTTTAAATACCCCCAACTTTTTTTCTTTTTTACAAATCTCTCCTTTAGTAATGCCTGTCTCCTACTATTCTTTCTTTTGGGATCCTTCTTTCCCTTTACCTCCCTGGTTTTCTTCTAACAGTTTCAGTGTTTCCAGTTTCACATTGAGGTCTTTGATCCATTTGGAGTTGACTTTCGTGCGAGGTAAAAGATAAGGATCTAGTTTCATTCTTCTATAGGTGGAGAGCCAGTTTCGCCAGCACCATTGTTGAAGATGCTGTCTTTCCTCCATTGTGAGTTCTTGGCACCTTTGTCAAATATCAGGTGGCTGAAATTGTGTGTACTCAGGTTTGGATCTTCAGTGATGTTCCATTGATCTATGTGTCTGTTTTTGCACCAGTACCATGCTGTTTCTATGACTATGGCTCTGTAGTATACTTTGAGATCTGGTATAGTAATCCCCCCAGCATTGCTCTTAGTGCTCAGGGTTGCTTTGGCTATCCAGGGTCTTTTGTGCCTCCATATGAAGTTAAGGATGGATTTTTCTAATTCTGTGAAGTATGTCATGGGGATTTTGATTGGGATTGCATTGAATCTATATATTGCTTTTGGTAAGATGGTCATTTTCACAATATTAATTCTTCCAATCCATGAGCATGGGAGGTCCTTCCATCTCCTGGTGTCGTCCTCAATCTATTTCTTTAACAATTTAAAATTTTCATTGTACAGATCTTTGATGTCTTTGGTCAGGTTTATGCCAAGATTTTTTTTTTTTGCACCTATTGTGAATGGGAGCATTTCCCTGTATTCTTTCTCCAATTGCTTGTTATTGGTATATAGAAAGGCTACTGATTTTTGTAGATTGATTTTGTAACCTGCCACTATACTGAAAGTGTTGATCAGATCTAATTTTCTGGTTGAATTTTTGGGATCTCTTAGGTATAGTATCATATCATCTACAAAAAGTGACAGTTTGACCTCTTCTTTTCCAATGAGTAGTCCTTTAATATCCTTCTCCTGTCTCATTGCTCTAGCAAGAGTTTCAAGCCCTATGTTGAAAAGGAGTGGAGATAATGGACAGCCCTGTCTGGTTCCTGATTTCAATGGGAATGCTTCCAGTTTTTCTCCATTTAGAATGATGTTGGCTGTGGGTTTGTTATATATGGCTTTAATTATGTTGAGGTATGTTCTCTCCAGTCCAATTCCCTCTAGGACTTTGAACATAAATGAATTTTGTCAAAGGCCTTTTCCGTATCTATTGAGATGACCATATAGTTCTTATCTTTGAGTCCGTTTATATGATTAATGACATTTATTGACTTGGGTACATTGAACCATCCCTACATCTCTGGGATAAAGCTGACTTGATCATGGTGAATGATCTTTTTGATGTGTGTCTGTATGTGGTTTGCAAGTATCTTGTTGAGAATTTTTGCATCTGTGTTCATTAAGGATATGGGTCTATAGTTTTCTGTTTTGGTTGTATCTTTACCTGGTTCGGGTATTATAGTGATGCTGGCTTCATAGAAGGAATTTGGAGTTCTCTCTCTGTTTCTATTGTTTTGAATACTTTAAGTAGTATTGATTGGTTGGAAGTCTTCTTTAAATGTCTGGTAGAATGCTATTGTAAATCCATCTGGGCCTGGGCTTTTAGGTTTTGTATTACTGTTTCAATTTCCTCATATGTTATGGGTGTGTTTAAACTGTTGAACTCGTCCTGGTTTAACTTTGGTGGTTCCCATGATTTTAGATATCTATCCATTTCTTTTAGATTTTCAAATTTAGTGGAGTATAGGTTTTAAAAATAGTCTCTTATAATGTTCTGGATCTTTTGGGTGTCTGTTGTGATGTTTCCCCTTTCATCTCTGATTTTGTTGATTTGGATTTTGTTGGTTAACTAGGCTAAGGGTCTAGCTATCTTGTTTAGCTTTTCAAAGAACCAGCTCTTAGGTTCATTGATTCTCTATATTGTTTTGTTTCTATTTCATTAATTTCTGCTTTGATTTTTGTTATTTCTTCTCTTCTGCTGGGTTTGGGTTTCATTTGTTCTTATGTTTCTAGTGTCTTGAGTTGCAATGTTAGGTTATTTATTTGAGCTCTTTCTGATTTTTTAATGTAGGCACTTAGAGCTATAAACTTCCCTCTTACAACTGCTTTTAAAGTGTTCCAGAAGTTTTGTTGTGTTGTATTGTCCTTTTCACTGAATTCCAGGAATTCTTTTATTTCTTTCTTGATTTCTCCTTTGACCCACTCCTTGTTTAGCAGTGTGTTGTTTAGTCACCATGAGTTTGTCTAGTGACTAAGGCTTATTCCAGTGCTGATTTTGAGCTCTTTTGCATTGTGGTCTGATAGAATGAATGGAATTACTTTAATTTTTTTGTATTTGTTGGGGTGTTCTTTGTGGCCCAGTATGTGGTCAATTTTTGAAAAAGTTCCATAGGGTGCCGAGTAGAAAGTATATTCTTTGGTGCTTGGGTAGAATATTTAGAAGATGTCTGTTAGGTCCATTTGATGTATAGCATCATTTAATTCAGATGTCTCTCTGTTGATTCTTTGTCCAGTTGACCTGTCTAATGGAGAGAATGGGCTATTGAAGTCCCCTGCTATTACTGAGTTGGGGTTAATCTGTGTCTTAAAGTCCTGTAGTGTTGTTTTTATTAATTTGGGTGCATCAGAGTTTGGTGCATGTATGTTAAGGATTGTAATATCTTCTTGGTTAATTGTTCCTTTGATCCGAATGAAGTGACCCTCCTTATCTCTTCTGATAAGTTTTACTTTAAAGTCTGTTTTGTCAGATAGTAGAATTGCAACCCGTCCTTGTTTCTTAGTGCCATTTGCTTAGAATATTCTTTTCCATCCTTTCACCTTAAGGTAGTGCCTGTCCTTGAAGGTGAGATGGGTTTCTTGCAAACAGCAAAGAGATGGATTTTGTTTCTTTTTTTAATATTTTATTTATTGTTTTTATTTTATGTGTATGCATATATAGTGTATTGCCTGCATGTATGTGAGTGCACCTGTGTCGTGCAATGCTGCGGAGGTCAGAAGAGGGCTTTGGATTCCCCTGGAACTGGAGTTAAGGACAATTTGTAGCCACCATGTGGGTGCTTGGAATCAAACCTGGGTCCTCTGCAAGAGCAGTCAGTGCTCTTAACCACTGGACCGACTCTCCAGCCCCGGATTTTGTTTCTTAATCCATTTACTTAGTCTGTGTCTTTTGACTGGGGAGTTCAGTCCATTGGTATTTAAGGTTATTATTGAAAGGTGTGTATTGGTTGCCATCATTTTGATTACTGTTTGTGTTCTTTGTCTAATTTTGTGTTTCCCCCATTATATCTTTATTTTCTTTTGTTGCCCTGGGGTATAGTTGTTCCTCTCTCCTCTCTTTGTATTGCTTCAAGTATTCTTTGAAGGGCTGGTTTTGTGGACATGTATTCTTTCAGGCTATTTGTGTCATGGAAGATTTCCCCCCCCCAACTATGATAGACATTTTTGCTGGGTAAAGTATTCTGAGCTGGCATCTATGGTCATTTAGAATTGGAAATAACCTTGGTCCAGGCCCTTCTGGCTTTCATAGTTTGCACTGATAAGTCAGCTGTGATTCTGATGGGCTTTCCTTTGTATGTGACTTGTTTTTCTTTTGCTGCTTTCAGTATTCTCTCTTTCTTCTGTACATTTAGTGTTTTATTTTTTTTAGAAGAAGCATTTCATTACAGCTTTAACAAACCCAATAACAATTTACAGAGCAAAGATACATCTCTTTCAAAAGTGGCTATAAAATTTTTAGGTTCACAGTTGAATTAACAGTTATACAATACTG
>NW_008332152.1:272297-272630 GCF_000622305.1 Nannospalax galili | reverse complement strand
GATGTTGGCACATGTGTCTCTAATCTGTATGTATCTGATTATTACTGGTCATAGTCGGTTTGGATCCTTGGCACCTGTGTATGGATATAAAGGCATCGGGTAGATTTCAGTGGTAATGTTTATCACCTCTACTAATTAACATGAAGTAAATTTTTATGCTTCCTCCTAAAATATTCATTTTTAAATTTGTTGATTTTTTTGTGTGTATATCACACAGAACATCCCAAACCATCTTATTCATGTACACACTCACTTCCCAGATGGCACCCTCCCATAGCACCGCCCCCCCACTAGAGCCCTTATACTCTGTCATTCCTGCCACTGTCTGCTGTG
>NW_008332152.1:270722-272128 GCF_000622305.1 Nannospalax galili | reverse complement strand
ATGCTGGGAGTCTCTTGGGCCACCCTGGCCAACAACTCAAAAGAAGGTATCGTCTATCTGGCATTGTTTCTTGTTATGTAGTCTTTAGCTATATATATGGACTCTTAAAATTTTTTTTTTAGAAAAAATCTTTGATTATACTTTCCTTTTGGGTGTTTAAGGCCATACAGTTGGCCCAGATAAACCGATTTATTTTTACTCTTAAGGCCATTTGAGGATCTGTTGTTCCTCAGGGGCCACACGGGCTTGAGAGGAGCCCCTGGCTCCTTTCTTTTACCAGTACCACTTATGTGAAGATAAGTCAAAGCTCCGCTTGACCATGGCTGGCTTCACTTGGAAGAATGGAGGAAATGATTCCTCTGTGTTGACCCTCCTCTTTGTAGACTGGACGCTGGTTCAAGTCCATCTCGCGGGGTCTCCATGGCCTCCTTGATCAAGAGGACAGGTGACTCACCACAGTTACAGGACGTTTTGAGAGATGTTCATAGTCCCCTGGAACTAGTTGACCTAGGAGGGCAAGGAGCAAAAACTGTCTTTTATGTCCCTCTGACCAAATTAGTACAGGCCTCAAAGTATGTCTGTTAAACATCCAAGAAGGTTAGTTCCACCAGTCTGGTACTTTTAATTACCAAGTGCCATATAGATAAAGCTTGGGCAAAGACCCATTGTTTTCAAATAAACCTTGCCTAGACATATATTTCTTGGTCTGGTATGTATAATTTGTCAGTAGGTTGTTGGACTAATATGGTTCCCTCTGGTTTTTAAAGCTAGCTAGGCATTATTTATCTCTCGCATTGTCTCACCCCTCCATCATGGTTTACCCACTTAAGGTGCCCCATTTCCCCCTTTCTCCCTTACTAATACCCTTTTCCTATGGTCCTACCTCTTTTGAGCTCCTTCTTTCCCTTTATGCCCTAGGTTCCTTGTATACCCTTCCCTCCCCCCTCCCTTAAACTAACCCAATTTTTATCCATATCTCCCTCATTAAGGCCTGTTTCCTACTGTTCTTCTCTTTCAGGTTCTTTCTTTTCCTTTACCTCCCTGTTTCCTTTCCATTATCCTGGTTCCTGTAGTTCTGTCTGGTTACATACTAACTTATCAGGGCTTGGTTCTAGGATCCACATATGAGGGAGAACATACATTGTTTTATTTTCTGAGTCTGTGTTACTTCACTTAGTTAGTATAATAGTTTCTAGTTCCATCCATTTACCCACAATTTTCATGATTTCATCTTTCTTTACTGCTGAGTAAAATTCCACCGTATAAATGAACCACATTTTCATTATCCACTCATCAATTGAGGGACACTTAGGTGGCTTCCATTTCTTAGCTATTGTGAAAAGAGCAGCAACAAACATGGATGTACAAGTGTCTCTGCAATAGGACGAGTTCTTTGGGTATATGCC
>NW_008332152.1:243003-270629 GCF_000622305.1 Nannospalax galili | reverse complement strand
TCTGACTGGGGTAAGATGAAATCTTAAAGTGGTTTTAATTTGCATTTCCCTAATTATTAGTGATGTTGAACATCTTTTAAGGTGCTTCTTAGCCATCTTTACTTCTTTTGCAAACTCTCTGTTCAGCTCCTTAGCCCATCTTTTAATTGAGTTACTTCCTTTCTTGATTGTTTTTTGAGGTCATTATATATTCTGGATGTTAAACCTCTGTCAGATGTGTCGCTGGTGAAGATTTTCTCCCATTCTGTGGGTTTTCTGTTCACTTCCCTGGCTGCCTCCTTTGATGTACAGAAGCTTTTTAGTTTAATGAGGTCCCATTTCTTGATTCTTGACCTTGTTTCTTGAGCAATTAATGTCCAGTTTAGAAAATTCTTTCCTATACCTATGTCTTGTAGGTTTTTCACAATGTTTTCTTCTAACAGTTTCAGAGTTTCAGGTTTTACATTGAGGTCTTTGATCCATTTGGAACTGACTTTTGTGAAAGGTGAAAGAATCTTCTACACATGGAGATCCAGTTTTGCCAGCACCATTTGCTGAACATGCTGTCTTACCTCCAGTGAATGTTCTTGGCCCCTTTGTCAAATACTGAAATTGCATGTACTCATATTTGGGTCTTCAGTTTTGTTCCATTGATCTTATGGGTCTATTTTTGTGCCAGTACCATGTTGTTTTTATGACTATAGCTCTGTAATACACCTTGAAATCTGGTATAGTAATCCCCCCGGCATTGCTCTTAGTGCTCAGGGTTGCTTTGGCTATCTGAGCTATTTTGTGCTTCCATATGAATCTTAATATTTTTTTCCCAATTTTCTGAAAAATGTCTTGGGGATTTTGACTGGCATTGCACTGAATCTATAAATGGCTTTTGGTAGGATGATCATTTTCACAATATTAATTCTTCCAATCCATGAGCATGGAGGTCCTTCCATCTTCTGATGTCTTCCTCATCTCTTTCTTTAAAGATTTAAAATTTTCATTGTAGAGGTCTTGGGTGCCAAGACAAGAAATGGGCTAGTATCTAGGCTAGGAGGAGAGACAGGGTGGGGGAGTTGGGAAGGTGAATTAGGCTGGGAGAGTCAAGGTGCGGTGGGCACCGCTGGACTTACCCAGGAAAGAGGCTGACAGGTTGTGCAGCCCAGGGAAGCAGAGGGAGGTGAGCCACTTAGTGTTTTCACTGTGATATGTCATGGGGGGAGTTTCTTTTCTGATCCTGTCTATTTGGTGTTCTATGTGCTTCCTGTATTTGTATGGGGATGTCGTTCCTTAATTTGAGGAAATTCTCTTCTGCAGTCCTGTTTGAGATCTGGTCAATACCATTATCCTGAAATTCTTCTCCTTCCTCTTTGCCTATGACACGTAGATTTGGTCTTTTCATGGTGTCCCACATCTCTTGCATATTCCATTCCGTTGTTTTTTTAAATTTCCCATAATCTTTGCTTCAGTGGTCCAAGTCTTCTACTTTATCCTTCAGTGTTGATATTCTGTTTTCCATTTCACTCATTCTAGTGGTGAGGCTTTCCCCTGTTGTTCCAAGTTGGCTTGTTGAGTTTTTCACTTCCTTCTTCATTTCTGCCCAAGTTTTCTTCAATGTTTCTGCCTCCTTTGTGAATTCATTCAGAAGTTTATCCCTGTCTTCTTTTACTTCTTTGATTTGTTTCTTCACGTGTTCTTTAAGTTCATTGAATTCCTTGATCGTGTTTATGACTGCTCTTTAAAATCCTGTGTCCTGGGTTATCTCTGGGGTTCTCCCTGTAGAATTCGCCCACAGGACTGGTGGAATGTGGTGGGACACAGTGTTTTGGATTTCCATTTTATTATCTTTCCTTGTGATTTTGGCATGTGAATTTCTTTTGTTGTTTGTGATTCTGATATGAAAATTAAGTTGAAGTTTGCTTCTGTTTGTATTATTGCTGTGCCTTGGTCATTTTCTTATTGGTTATGTAAAGCTGTTTGTTCCAGGTTTCAGGTTCTCTCAGGTTTTATTTTAGAGGGAACAGATGGGTTCAGATCAGCTACTCAGGAGCCCCCACAGAAGCCCCAGTCCAGTTCCAGTCAGGTACACTCAGGCTTCCTTCCAAGGTTTGGACCCCTACTAGCGGGAACTCAGAGCAAAATTTGGGAAGTTCCCTAAGAAGGGCCGATTTTGGGACTCTCAGGTGCTGTGCTGAGTTCTCAGCCCCTATGTCAGAGGAGGCCAGGACAGTCACTCTCTGGTGGTGTGCTGAGTTCTCAGCCCCTATGTCAGAGGAGGCCAGGACAGTCACTCTCTGGTGGTGTGCTGAGTTCTCAGCCCCTATGTCAGAGGAGGCCAGGACAGTCACTCTCTGGTGGTGTGCTGAGTTCTCAGCCCCTGTGATGGCGGTTGGAGCAGGCACCCCTCTTTCTTTTTCCTGATTGCCCTTCTGAATCTTGAAGCACTATACTGCACAGGAACACTGAGAAGGGAGGCCCTTGTCTTTGCCCAGACCGTAGGGGAACCCACTTCAACTCTCCTTCACTCAGCATGATGCTGGTTCTGGGTTTGCCATACAAAGCCTCTCTTAGGCTGAGATATGATTCTTCTACACCTGATTTGTTGATGGTTTTTACTTTGAAGCGATGTTCGATTTTATCAAATGCCTTTTCTACATCTATGGAGAGGATCATGAGATTTTTTTAAAAAATATTTTATTTATTATTTTTAGTTTATGTGTACAAGTGTATTGCCTGCATGTATGTGAGTGCACCCATGTCGTGCAATGCCATGGAGGCCAGAAGAGGGCTTCGGATTCCCCTGGAACTGGAGTTAAGGATGTTTCATAGCCGCCATGTGGGTGCTGGGAATCGAACCCCAGTCCTCTGCAAGAGCAGTCAGTGTTCTTAACCGCTGAGCCATCTCTCCAGCCCAATCATAAGATTTTTAAAAGTTTTTATGTGTATGAACATTTTACCTGCATGTATCAAGTGCACCTGTGACGTGCAGTGCTCCCTGGAGGCCAGAAGCAGGTGTCAGATCCTCTGGAACTGGAGTTAGGGGTGCTGGTTAGCCACCACATGGCTGCTGGGAACTGACCTGAGAGTCTCTGCAGGAGCAGCCAGTGCTCTCAAGCCCTGAGCATCTCTCCAGCTCTGATCGTAGGATTTCTGTTCTTCACTGTGTTGATGTGACATGCTGCATGGGTCGATTTGCACATATTGAACCATCCTTGCATTTCTGAGATGAATTCTACTTGATCATGTGCACATTTTTTTTAAAGATTTGATTTTTTATTATGTAGATATGTGTATCTGTGTGAGTGTATGTCATGTGTCATGTAGGTGCCCACAGAGAACAGAAGAGAGCATTGGATCCCCCGGAGCTGGAGTTGCAGATGATTGTGAGCTGCCTGGTGTGGGTGCTGGAACTGAACTCAGGTCCTCTGGAAGAGCAGTGTGCATGCTCGACAGCTGAGCCGTCTCTCCAGCCCCATGCTTTTTTTTTTTTTTTTTTTTTTTTTTTTTTTTTTGTCTTTTGGAGACAAAGTCTCCCTGTAGCCCCAGCTCACCTGGAACTCACTGTGTAGACCAGGCTGGCCTTGAACTCACAGAGATCCGCCTGCCTCTGCATTCCAAATGCTGGGATTAAAGGCGTGTACCACCGTGCCCAGCAATGTGCTATTGGGTAGTGGGGGGAAACATTCAGATTGTGCGACTTGTATAGCAGTTCCATTATCGCCTGGGATTTTTCCTGGTTTCCACTTGTTACTTAACCTTCTGTCGCAGTCTCAGAGGCTAGTTGGTATCTTTTTGGACTAAGTAGGGGTGAAGATGAGTTACCTTCTTGGAGAAGTTGCTGTTCTCACCCCCGGGCTCTGTGTAACATCTGTGTTCTCAGATATACCTTCTTCCCAAGTCTCTATTTTTAAAAATATGGGACAGCACCACAATGGGGTAGCATTTTGAAGCCACAATTTTCTGGTTGCATTTGAGAATATTGATTGTCCTCTGGCAATTTAGCATTCCCCAAATACCGGAAAAATAGAAAAGGCCGAGATGTCCTTCACATGCGTGTAAGCTGGAAACTTACTGAAAGTGGAATGTTAAACATGACTCTCCCTGCAGGGATTAAAGACTTCATGTGTGAACTGTGTGGGAAGACTTTCAGTGAGAGGAACACCATGGAAACCCACAAGCTCATCCACACAGGTGGGTCTGCAGGCTGCTTCAGGCCGCCCTATAGTCTCCTGAGGCCAGCTGGTCCCACCCCTGTTGTTACTTCCGTATTTGCAGAATACTTAGCACTGTCTTGGTTTAATGGTAGCCCCTTGGCCTCAAGTGTCCATTCTTCGAGTGCCAAGGTCAGTTGTTCATGCTAGTCTTGGACCAATGGTGTTCCGCTGATCTGACCTGGTGCCAGCCCTCTCAAGAGGAGTCAGGGCTGTGGCAGGTGGTGACGGCCCTCTCAAGAGGAGCCAGGGCTGTGGCAGGTGGTGCCGGCCCTCTCAAGAGGAGCCAGGGCTGTGGCAGGTGGTGCCGGCCCTCTCAAGAGGAGCCAGGGCTGTGGCAGGTGGTGCCGGCCCTCTCAAGAGGAGCCAGGGCTGTGGCAGGTGGTGCTGGCCCTCTCAAGAGGAGCCAGGGCTGTGGCAGGTGCTTGCCTTGGGAGGGCTCTGGGGCACTGCCTATGTTCTGCTGATGCTCATGTCTCTTCTCCACCCCGCTTGCATGTGCATGAGAAGTGGGCAAGCAGTGGACGTGCTCCGTGTGCGACAAGAAATACGTCACCGAGTACATGCTGCAGAAGCACGTGCAGCTGACCCATGACAGAGTGGAGGCCCAGAGCTGCCAGCTGTGTGGCACCAAGGTGTCCACCCGGGCCTCCATGAGCAGACACATGCGGCGCAAGCACCCTGAGGTGAGCCAGGCCCCCCTGAGAGCCTCTGCCCTGGTGCACGGTCCTCCAGCAGACCCTGGGCTTCCTGAGATGGCCCTGGTCTTACATCTCTGACTTGAGTCAGTTTTTTTCCCTTTCTGAGACAGGGTCTGATGTGGCCCAGACTGGCCTTGAGCTCACTATGTGGCTGAGGACGACCTTCCATTTTTTTCTGATCCTCCTGCCTCCACTTCCTTGAATGCTAAGGTTACAGACACACGCCACACACCCAGCTTTATGTGGTGCTGAGGATGGAACCCAGGGCTTCATGCACACTAGACAAAGTGCTCTACCAACTGAGCCCCGGCTCCAGTCCGTACCACTTTCTTTCCGTAACAACATGCAAAGAAAAGAATCAGAAAGTTACAAGATCACTGAAAAGGGAAACTGTTTAACATAAAAGTCCCAAAAGAAATTGTGAACAAAATATCCCTAGACTTGAGCATGTAAACTCTGAAAGCTTTTGCTGAGTTTAACAGATGTAAACTTAGTGTCAGCAGTGATGACCACTGGATGAGGAAACCCCAGAGTCTAGGGAGAGCGTTCACGACAGCAGCACAGTTGTAAGATGCTCCAGGAAGCCTCCCACATCCCTGTGCGTCCCTGAAATGCCACTGTGAGCCACAGACACAGCCCTCAGAGCCCTGTCAGTGTCCTGTTGGTTCAAACATAGTTCAGAGAAGGGCCCAGAATGCATCTTTTTCTAGCAATCCAAAGATGCGGCCCCTTGCCACCGGCTTGCCTGGCTGTTGAGCCGAAGAGCCTATGGACAGATCTGTAACCTTCCCCGTCCTGCGCAGTTTCTCCACACCTGGCTTCTTAGACAGCTAACCTTTCTCACACCACCCCAGCTCGTTCATTTCTCTCCGTGTTTGTGTCCTTTGCATTACTTAGGACTTAAATCACCACAGTTAGGAGCAGAAGCAACACACATAAGCAGGTGATGAGTGTCGCAGACACTGGGACTGCTGGGAAGCCGTGTGGGCCCACAGGACGGGTCACAGTGTGGGTGTCGCATGCTAAGGACCCCTGGAGGGAGGCAGTGGAGGGAAGCGGGACGGGTATCATGTGATTGCAAGCTGACAAATGCACGTAGCTGCATGTATTAAGCATACAGTATTCTGTATCGAAAAGCCCCATTTTTGGCGAGTCTTTGGGCAGGCTTACTGTTCTGTGTGTATTGACAGGATGTATTGGCACCTCACAGAAAGCACGTGTCATGGGGGCAATGAAGGGAGGAACCAGCCCTCTCCCGTGGGCAAGATGAGATAGACAGGTGCCAGGAGGCCCCACCAGGCCTTGGAGCACACAGGAAGCCTGCAGCAGGCCTACAGGTTTAGAGGCTGGACCTGGGAGCATGCTGAAATAGTTTCAGAGTTGGTCCTGAACAGAGGAGTCAAAAGCAGAGGCGAGTTCTTCCTTCAAGAGGAGTGACAAGTGTCTGTTGGCAAACAGTCTCCTGCAGGAGGGCAGCTGGGCTCCCGCTGCATCATCAGAGCAGCCCATACGGCAGGCACAGCCATGCTGCTCACTGCCCTGTGCCCCTTGCAGGTTCTCGCTGTGCGGATTGATGATCTGGACCCCCTCCCCGAGACCACCACCATTGATGCCTCCTCCATCGGCATTGTCCAGGTGAGCAGTGCTGAATGCACCTGCGGGGCTAGAGCTCGGGAAGAGAGCTTCAGGCACACCCCGCCATCTTATATGTCATCAGTATCTCACTGGGTTTGGTTGACCTTCTCCCCAGAGCCCTCCAGAGTGTCTCTTAGTTTTTATAGTATTTTATTTATTTTTATTTTATGTGTATGAGTGTACTGCCTTCATGTATGTACATGCACCCATGTCATGCAATGCCCACAGAGGTCAGAAGAGGGTGTCAGATCCCCTGGAACTGGAGTTTGCAGACAGTTGTTAGCCTCCAAGTGGGTGCTAGGAATCAAACCCAGGTTCTCTGCAAGAGCAGCCAGTGCTGTTGACCGCTGAGCCATCTGTCCAGCCCCTTGTTTCTTAGTTTTTGTGTAATGTTGTTCAAATGCTGATGTCTCTCACTTTGGAAAATAGTTTCTAGAAAATTTTGTCGTAATTAAATTATCGTAAGCAAAATTAAGCTCAACCATATTAGGTGGGCCTAGATTTTAAAGACCCTCTACTCAGTATTTTTTCTTCTTTTCTGAGACAGTGTCTCATGTAGCCCAGGCTGATCCTCCTGCCTCCATCTCCAGAGTGCTGAGATCCCACATGTGTATCGTCATGCCTTGCACAGTATTTTTATAACATTCATAACATTTTTCTGCGGTCACAAAGACACTGCGTCATGTTGTCGGGGTTTAAGACCCTTGTACCTGAGTGTTGTGGCATGCTGATGAATTCAGGGGTCTTATCGTGTAGAATGGGCTTGTAGACGCCCACCTGCAGCCCTTCTGCTCAGGTGCTAGGTGAGGTGAGAACACTGTCCGTCAGCACACTGTGGCCAGTCCTGTTGTGTCTGCCTGCCCCAGGAGGGACAAGAGAACTAGGACCACTGAGGGGAGGAGTGGCCGTGACAGGGGTGGGAGAGCCTTGCTAGCTACCCCTGCATGGGCCTCTAGCGTGATCCTGGCCCTGGCCTGTCATGCTGTCGACTCTCAGGGAGCACTCAGGGAAGGAGCAGCACGAACTGTACTTCCTGCCCCAGAAGGAACAGAATGGCCATGGCGTTGCTCACACACTTACATCAGAAGTTGGTCTCCGAAGTGACTCCTTCAGCCTTGGGGAGCAGAGCCCCAACTTGCCAGCATCTTTTGGTCTGAGCACCCTGGTCGGAAGCATTTCCCTTTTCCCAGTGTCTTTAAGAAGTTAACTTTTTAATTATTTAAAATTTTTTAAATTTTATTTTATGCTTCTGAGTGTATTGCCTGCGTGCATGTAAGTGCACCTGTGTGTGCAGTGCTCATCGAGGTCGGAAGAGGACTTCAAATTCCCCTGGAACATGTGGGTGCTGGGAATCGAACCCAGGTCCTCTACAAGAGCAACCAGTGCTCTTAACCACTGAGCATCTCTCCAGTCCGAGAAGTTAATTTTCAAAGATGATTTTGTTGAGTACAAAGTGGGCAGTCTGCGTCCCGTGGCAGCTCAGTGGCCTGAGAGCCACCTCCAGCCTGTGGTTGTGACCAGGGCGGTACAGGACCCTGGCCACCACCTGGGGGTGACTCACTGAACTGGTGTGTTCTGATACCCATCTCCCCACAGCCCGAGCTGGGCCTGGAGCAGGAGGAGCTGTCTGAAGGTAAGCACAGGAAGGCAGCCAAGCGCAGCCACAAGAGGGAGCAGAAGCCAGAGGAGAGGGCAGGGGCACCAGTGCCCGAGGACACCGCCTTCAGCGAGTACCCAGAAAAGGAGCCTGAGTTCACAGGCGGCGTGGGTGACGAGACCAACTCTGCTGTGCAAAGTATCCAGCAGGTTAGTTGGTGCCTTTGCTCATACTAGGTGACAGCTACCTCCATGGACGCAGCTCCCTAGGGCCGAGGCCTGTCACGGGTCCATGTGGGTGTCCACGGGGGACCTCCTCCACACTCACTTGCCATGTTGGTACTGTCTCCTGCAGTCCGTGCCGACCCGTGACCTTCAGATCACATGCACCATTCTTAGTAACAGTGTGCCACCCAGCAGAGCTCCAGGGGCTCCGAGGAGCAGGTCTTCCAGGGCGGGTGGGGAGGAGGCGGGACTGCCACCAGGCCAACCTCGCCGGCAGTCTGCTTTGCTCGGCCTTTGTCGCTTTGCTTTTTGAGGCCCTGGGTCTTTCCTGGGTGTTCTTGGAGATAGTGACTCTGCAGTCAGTGTGCTCACGTCCGTCTGCCGTCCATTGGTGAGAGGAAGCTGCAGCTCTGTCCGCTCTCGGCATCACAGGGTTCTCACATGCCACAAACCCGGGAGGTTGGAGTGTGAGTGAGGATGGAGAGTCGACTGCATAGCTTTTCCAGGCTCACTTTGTGTGTGTGTGTGTGTGTGTGTGTGCGCGCGCGCACGTGTGCATGTGGAGACACAGGTTGATGCCACTGTCTTCTTAGTTGCTTTTCACCTTAGTTTTGAAGTTTTGAGACAAGTTCTCTTGCTGAACCAGGAACGCATCAGTTTGACCTAGGAATCCATCTGTCTTTGTCCCCCTAGCGATAGAGTTAGATGCCTGGATGCATCAGCTGAACTCAGATCCTCATGCTTGCCTGGCAAGTGCTCCACCGCCTGAGCCGTCTCCCCTGGGCTAGGCTCCCCGGCTGGGCTCCCCTGGCCTGGGCTACCCGGCTGGGCTCCCCTGGCCTAGGCTCCCCGGCTGGGCTTCTGGCTAGGCTCCCCTGATCTAGGCTCCCCGGCTGGGCTCCCCTGGCCTGGGCTACCCGGCTCGGCTCCCCTGGCCTAGGCTACCCGGCTGGGCTCCCTAGCTAGGCCTGCTTTGCCCTGGCCTCTTCTGGCCAGGGATGTTTGTTCCATTCTCTTTTGTCTCATTGCCTGGGATGACTGTCATTTTGTTTCTCTTTCCACTGGGCTAATTCTCCAGGACACTTGTGTGCTTTCTTGGTTACCAGCAGAGATACAGCTCCTGCTCCTTGGTCCGAGTGTTGTCCAGTTTGGCACCAGACTGTGGCCTCCAGCACAAGGGCTGTGGGAGGCTGTTCCTCCTCTTTGCAGAAAAAATCCATTGTCTCTTTCTCCATGTGTCTCTTGCAGGTGGTGGTGACCCTGGGAGACCCTAATGTGACTGCTCCATCCAGCTCTGTGGGCCTGACCAACATCACCGTGACCCCCATCACCACTACAGCTGGAACTCAGTTTACCAATCTGCAGCCAGTGGCAGTGGGACACCTCACCACCCCTGAACGCCAGCTACAGCTGGACAACTCCATCCTGACCGTGACCTTTGACACCGTCAGTGGCTCTGCCATGTTGCACAACCGCCAAAATGATGTCCAGATCCACCCCCAGCCAGAAGCCTCGAACCCACAGTCCGTGGCCCACTTCATCAACCTCACCACCCTGGTGAACTCCATCACTCCCCTGGGAAACCAGCTCAGTGAGCAGCACCCTCTCACATGGCGGGCCGTGCCCCAGACAGACGTGCTGCAGCCACCACAGCCCCCCTCAGCCCCGCAGCAGGCAGCACAGCCCCAGGTGCAGAGCGAGCAGCAGCAGATGTACAGCTACTGAGCTGCAGCCGTAGAACCCGCCCGAGCTGCCTGCAGGGCTCTGGGGCCTTGAGGTTTGCTTGCTGGATACCAAACGGGAACGGTGTGCACTTGGCGGTGTCACGGAGGTGGGCTTAGCTTTACAGAGTCAGCTCTAGGTTCCCAGCAGTGCCACAGCCCGTTGGCGTAGCTGGCGATGGGACCTTTGGCGGGCAGGAGCTTAGGAGTTCCGCCTCACCAGGGTGCTGTGGCCTGGCCGGGCCACACTGTTGCCCTCAGAACTGTGTGATTGTCACAGGACTCAGGGACACAAAGAGAGGCAGGGTCCTAGAGGCCAGTACGATGTCCTGCGGGCCAAGGCCGTTTGTCTCTGTTTCTTCAGCAGCTCATTTTTCTAGTAGCATAAATAGTATTCACGGCTGCACAGACGAGCCCAGGTCTCCCCTGGCTCTCGGTTTTGTCGGCAGCAGGCGGGGCGAGGTGAAAGTCAGGCCTTCTCCAAAATCTGTGGCCTGGGCAAGGGATCACATGAGCCCCCAGCTCCGGCACCAAAGGCATCTTGGGAATATCCATCAGCTGATTTTCAATATGGTCTTTTCATTTTGTTTCATACCTGTCTTATGTATTCAAGACTTTCTTGTGGCCAATATTGATTTTTATTGTATTTTAACATAAAGTCGTTTGCACTGTAGGGCTGTTTGTCCATGTCCAGCTGTGCACAGCTGCCTGCGTGCAAAGGCACATGCAGTTGTGTGCAAGGAGCCAGCCTTCACGCTCGCATCCTGAGGCTCCTCTAGCGCCGTCTCAGGACTCTGTCATCCAAGCCTGTTATGACTGGCGTGCACACCCTGAACAGAGGACACGGAAGGAACCCGGTTTTTTCTTTCTGTTGTAAGCCTTCATTCCAAAGGTTGATGTGTCTGAAGAGCAATTTCCTTACGAAGTGTGGTTGAGTGTGGCTCTGCAGAGGGACTTCTGTGGGTGGGGGTGAGAGCAACAGAGGTCAGTGTGGCTGTGGAGGACAGTGCTTCCCAAAGCCCTGAGGGGACACAGCCAGTACATGTGTGTGCCATCCCAGAGGCGATGGACTAGGCTCTTCTGGTGGCCATCTGCCATCACCAGCACAAGGACGCAGACAGGTGCAGGGGGAGACGTCTGGTTTTGCTCCCCTAATCTGTTTTTAACACCATGCAAAGTGCAAGGGGAACTTGCTTTACTTTGTCCTTGACCTTATGTGTCCTGGATGTGGCGGGACTACTGGCAGCCCACCCTCAGCAGGCAGAGGAGGCTGCACCAGGCTCGGGCAGCTTGTGTCAGACAGAACACAGCCCTCAAACCCTCCCTGCGTCCACGCTTACATCTCAGTGGAATGCGTAGTGGAATTCTAGGACTTCCTAATTTATGACAATTGTTTTTATGTTATTTATGTGTATAATTAACTACTTTTACACAGTACTTTTATCATTGAACTTGGGCTAAGGATGAATTATTTTCTAAAATATTGCCTCTATTCTCCAAATATATATAGTCCAGGTAGCCATGGAAACAGCAGAGGACTGGGGGCTCTTACCATGTTTTTAAAGACCAATGACCGTCCCTCTCTGCCTTTAACATCAACTCAAAGAAAGTGAGCAAAGTCCAAACAGGTCCAAACAAGCCTTGGGCTCGATTGAACATCTACTAGTGTTTAACTCTTATTCTCTTCCCTGTGAAATAAAGGCCTTTGAAATCACGTTTTGGTTTGTTTTTTTTTTAGAGACACCACTTTTGTGCCTGGAGCTAGATTGTTTCAAATGGGAAGTGTGCTGCCCATGTTTGCTTAAGTATACAGAGGCACGTGGAGGCTTTCCATATTAGGAGTAGGACCTCCTAT
Organism: Nannospalax galili; assembly: GCF_000622305.1. Taxonomy (NCBI): domain Eukaryota; kingdom Metazoa; phylum Chordata; class Mammalia; order Rodentia; family Spalacidae; genus Nannospalax; species Nannospalax galili. Next base: position 258,712 of record NW_008332152.1, on the reverse strand, counting down.
TCAGTCAGCTTTTCTCCTAGGTGTCTGGGGATGCTTGCATGGTCTGACCAGGGTCATTGACTGAGGCAAAGCAGGTTGTCTTAAAGTAGTTGCTACTTATTTGCATATGAGAAACTGGCTAGCAGAATGAAGGTACCACTAAGCCAAAGGTGTCCTCCGATGTGTGTGGCTGTACCACTAAGCCAAAGGCGTCCTCCGACGTGTATGGCTCTGCATTTTACATTCCCTTGGTTATTAGTATTTGATTTTTTTAAAAAAGTGATCCAAGGTGCACAGATACACATGTGCCTGACAAGCCCCGCCTGTGACTCTGTCTTGGTTCGTATAAATGAATGCATCACGGGAATTTGTCTTCACCTTGTGATTGGTTAAACTGTAGGGTCACATGTCACATGGGTGGCATGAATCTTGCAGGTGGAGTTCAGGGCTCCGCCCTTGAGGACGGTGGAAGTGAGTGACGTGTTCTCTCAAGAAAAGGCTCTGCCAGGTGTCCCCTCCTGTGGGGCATGAAAGCACTTTGGAGAGCGCTGCGTGGGGAAGGCCAGTCTTTCTTGGTCTACTCTTTTCCCGTTCAGCATCCAAAGGTGGAGGTTTGCAGCTCCTCACCCCCGAGCCCACTTCTGTGACCCTTGTTCATTTCAAGGGGCTAAGACCATTTTGCCATGCTGAGGGTGTTTCATGTCACATTGTTTGTATAATAGTGAATAGAAGGTGCTGTGACCTGTGCTTTCCATTGCTGGCCTTCTGCTCACCTGCTGTGATGAAAGTGTTGAGTGTCCTTTGAGGCTGGTTCTGACCTGCTGGGGGGTAGGGTAGCATCTCCATTTCCCTGTGGTCCCGAATTGAGTGTGTTTGGACCATTGAAACACTCTAAGATACTGAGGTGTCAGAAACTTTCCCAGGGCTTACAGAAGGGCCACAGAGAAGGTGCTTGTGGGCCTCTTTGTGAAGCTGAGGTCAGAACAGGCGCTGGCAGCAGTGGCTCAGCCAGGCTTCCTGCGGGGGCGGGGGGAGGGGGCAGAGATCACAAATGGTCCTTTCCTTGATCAAACATTAGATTATTCTAAATGTGCTGAGGGTGGTTCTTGTGGATTGTTGTTGGCTGGTTGTTTCATTGGTTGGCTGGCTGGCTGGCTGGCTGCTTGGTTGGTTGGTTGATCTGCTGGTTGGTTGGTTGGCTAGCTGGTTGGTTGGCTGGCTGGTTGGTTGGTTGGCTGGCTGGCTGGCTGGTTGGTTGGTTGGCTGGCTGGTTGGTTGGCTGGCTGGTTGGTTGGTTGGCTGGTTGGTTGGCTGACTGGCTGGTTGGTTGGTTGGCTGGTTGGTTGGTTGGCTGGTTGGTTGGCTGACTGGCTGGTTGATTGGTTGGCTGGCTGGCTGGCTGGTTGGTTGATTGATGACTTTCTTGAGACAGGGTCTCATGGCCTGGGTTGGTCTCAAACTCATGCAATGGAGGGTGACCTTGAACTCCTGATTCCTGCCTCCATCTCCCAAGTGCTGGGATTGTAGGCATGCACCTCCATGTCTGGTTGAAGCTGTGAAACGCCTTGGTTATCTAGCTTTCCAAGGGTCTGGATTGCAGGGACTACATCTTAGATACTCTGGTGGCTAGCTCTCCTAGTAAGTCAGACCCGTTCATTAACCCTAACAGGTAGGAGCCCTTCCCATTGGGCATCAACTTGTATGTCTCTTTACACAGACCCACCTCTCAAAGTGCTCTGGTGGGAGAACCAGTGCGGATGGTCCATAACCTCTACACCTATCTCACCAGCACCACTGTGTTTCTTTTGGAGTGTAAACTACCATGTGGTGATTTTTCTCTGCTCTTAGACAGGTGGTGAGATTCCTAACAGAGACTACTCTGGAGGAGAGATTCAGTGGTTCCCAGTTTCAGATGGTGCCCATCCATCATGGTGGGGAAGGCATGGCGGCTGGAGCAGCTCCATCTGTTATGTCAGGAGCATGTACGGTAGCTTTTGCACATGATCCTGTGGGGACGGTGCAGACCTGAACCATGACACACTTGTCCCTGGTTCCCATGGCCACCTCATAATGCAAACTGTATTCAACATTGAGTTCCTTGGTCTTTACAGTCCCAACATTGTTCCAAAGCCATCTCTTAGATGTGAGCCTATATAAAACAGAGTAATGTTACACACTCCAGTGCTCACTGGTACAGAGCAAATCTCATCCTAAGAGGATGGGAGGATGAGGAAATAGCAACACAGCCAGGCAAGCAGTGAACTCCACAGCTCCGTCCCCAGCATTTGGGGCACCTGGTGGCATCACCTGAGCCCCAATAAGCCCCACTCCTGTTTTCCACTTACAACACATATGGCTTCTCCTGGGCCAGCCTCACTCAGTACTTATCACTCTGACAGATGTCTTATTTTCCTAGAATCTCCAACATATGGGGGACCCCACTGCAGCTAAGACTTTGTCTTTGAAGATTCACGCACAGCCCGCTCAGGAGCTCCCTGTAGGAAATCCAACCCTCTGGGCCTCCTAGGCTTTTCTCTGGAATCTTGGTGTAAGCCTCCATGATCCCGTAACACTCAAAACCAGCACCACATGAAAAATGACAAGTTCTGCTCCCATTCAAGATGTAGCCAGGTTCCTTTGGGCCATGACCACAGCAGCCTCTAAGTGCCAGAAACACAGAACCTGAGCTGTTAGAGGTGGAGAAGGGACAGTTCAGATACAAACCTTTCCAGGCCCTAATCAAGTTATTGGTTATGAATCTGTCTGCTCATTCAGCAAAAGTAAAAGCTCAAAGAAAAAGAACCAGGGGACCCACTGGCTCCTTTCTGCGTGGCATGGTGCGTAGTGTCAAAAGTACTGTAGATCTTGGTTCAAATGAACTTCCTGGTCTGGCAGTGTAAGCAGGATTACATGGAAGAAGGCCAGACGAAGAGCTGGCTAGACCCAGCCTTCCACCCAAACTTTACGTTCCATTTCTTGGCCAGGGACTAAGCTACCCTGGCTCTTGAGGCGCTCATATACAGACAGCTGGCATTCTCAGTGACCCAGAAACATGCAGTGCTGGTGCCTTGGGCCCCAGCAGCCTGGCTCCTCCCTCCTGGCAGTTCCAGCTCCACAAGAGGAAGACACCCAGGTGAGGGTGCCCTTTGCTGCAGCACGGACCCCTCTGTGCCTCCAGGAACACACCTCTAGGCAGAGAGAGGCTGGGGCCCCACAGCCGCTTCCTGAACACAGCCCGTTCCACACAGGTGCCACCCAGCTTCTTCCAGTCGCTGGCAGTTGCTCCTTGTGTGACAGCCTGCAGTTTGGCCCCAAGTCAGCTCCCTTCCTCTCCAGAAGGTAACAAAGCTGCTGCCACACCAGGAGCCAGGTTTTAGAACCTACCATGGGTAAAACATTATCAGATCCATGGATGGAGTGCCAGCTGTGATCTGGAGAGCCCCAGGGCCTTTACACTTTGCTGTTTCTTGGATAAACAGCAGCCCACCTCTACCCAGTATCTCAAAGGATGATCAGCCTGACCACATCCAGCTCATGGAGTCACAGTCTTCCTGCCCAGACCTGGCCCTCCCACTGTCCACATCCTCAGCCCATCGTCCACCTGATTTGTACTTTGTTCCCAGCATCAGCCCAGAGGAGAGCTGCTCGCTGCCTGACATATGAGTGCTTGGCGTCAGTGACCCTCACAGGAGTGCACGTGCCATGTGTCACCCACCTACCAAGCCCAGTGCCCCCTGCAGGGCCCTCAGAGCCGTATGACTGTCACCATCCCTGCAGGTGCTGAGGCTGTGGGAAGGCTCTGTGGTGTCAGTGTAGGTCTGGTGGCATTCTGACGCCAGGTGACCTCTGCAGTCAGCAGTCTCTCCACAGCCCAGGGTCCATGGTGCCCACCCACCTCTTCCCACTGGCCATCTCAGCCCTCCAGAGCTTTGAACTTGCTGCTCACGCTGAGCATCTGTCCTTGCTCCTCCCCTCAGTTAATGCCTCCGTGCCCCTTGGATCACGTCTCAAGCGTGTCTTCTAGGAATCTCTAGATGCTCCTTTCCTACTCTGACAGCAGATGTATGTTTTCCTCACAGCACTGATGACCGACAGTCACACTAAGTACTCACCAGGGAGCTGGGCTGTGTAGATGCTCCCCCTGCCCCAAGGGGAGCTGTGCGAGGAGGGGCGCCGTCCTGCCTTACCTCAGCGTTTCCCCCAAGCTTCCCTCCGTGAGCCTGATGGAGAGGACCCACAAGCAGTGAGTGAGGGGAGAGCTGGCTGCACCTCACCAAGGGTACCCATGTGTGCGTGTGTGTGTGTGTGTGTGTGTGTGCGTGTGTGCGTGTGTGCGTGTGTGTGTGTGCGTGTGTGTGTGTGTGTGTGTGTGTGTTGACCATACTATGTATGGGCCCTGTGTGTGTGGTGTGTGCACGCATGTGTGTATGTATATGTGTGAGTGGTGTGTGTGCATGCATAGATGTGTGTGTTGACCATACTGTGTGTGTGTGTAATGTGTGTGTGCGTACATGTATACATTTATGTGTGTGTGGTGTGTACATGCGTAGGGGTGTGTGTGCGTGTGTGTTGACCATACTATGTACAGGCCCCATGTCTATATATGGTGTGTGTGTGCATGCATGTGTATATTTATGTGTATACATGTTGTGTGTGCATGTGTGTGTGTATTGACCATACTATGTATGGGCACTATATGTGTGGTGTGTGTGTGCATGCATGTGTGTATGTATATGTGTGAGGTGTGTGTGTGTTGGCCATATTATGTATGGGCCCTGTGTGTGTGGTGTATGTGCACACGTGTGTATGTATATGTGTGAGTGGTGTGTGTGTGTGTTGATCATACTATGTATGGGCCCTGTGTATGTGGTGTGTGTGTGCATGCGTGTGTATATTTGTGTGGGTTGTGTGCATGCGTAGGGGTGTGTGTGTGTGTTGACCATACTGTGTGTGGTGTGTGTGTGCGTGCATGTATGTGTATATTTATGTGTGTGTGTATGTTGTGTGTGTATGCATAAGTGTGTGTGTTGACCATACTATGTATGGGCCCTGTGTGTGTGTGCTGTGGTGTGTGGGGGTGGTGTGGGTATGTTGTATGTGCCTTCTTCTGACCTCCTCAGGTATTGCAGGACATGGGTGCACTTACATACATGCAGGCAATATACTCATAAAATAAAAATAATAATTGGGTTTTTTTTTTTGGTCTTTTTGAGACAGGGTCTCCTTGTAGTAGCTGTCCTGGAACTCACTATGTAGACCAGGCTGGCCTTCTACTCACAGAGATCCGCCTGCTTCTGCCTCCCAAGTGCTGGGATTAAAGGCATACACCACCATGCCCAGCTATAAAATAATAATTTTTTAAAAATATTTTTATTTTATGTGTATGCATGTATTGCCTGCATGTAGGTAAGTGCACCTGTGTCGTGCAAAGCCTGGGGAGGTCAGAAGAGGCTGCCGGATCCCCTGGGACTGGAGTTACAGACAGTTGTTAGCTGCCATGTGGGTGCTGGGATTCGAACCTGGGTCTTCTGCTAGAACAACCAGTGTTCTTAACCACTGAGCCATCTCTCCAGCCCCCCAAAATAGCATTTTTTTAAATTGTTTTACATTTATTTTTATATTTTAAGTTTATGAGTTTTGTCTGCATGTGTGTAAGTGTACCAGATGTGTGCAGTCCCTGAAGAGGCCAGAAGAGGGCATCAGATCCCCTAGAACCAGAGTTACTGATGGTTGTTAGCTGCCATGTGGGTGCTGGGAACTGAACCCAGGTCCTCTGCAAGAGCAACCAGTGCTCTTAACTGCTGAGCCAGCTCTCCAGTGCCAACTCTCCCTTCTTGAGCCTGGCTCTTTCCCACTGAGCAGTGCCCTTAGGCTGCCTCCAAGGTGCTGGGGATGTCTGCAGACCATTTGCTTTGCTGGGTCTGCTGTGCCCAGGCTACAGTCTGCTGAACCATTCACTTGCCAAAGGACTACTTTGGGTTGTTTCAGTTTGGGGCTGTTACTAATAAAAGTAGCTGTAAATCTGACATGGTGGCTTACACCTCTAATCCCAGCACTCAGGTGTCTGAGGCAGGAGGATTACTGCAAATTTGAGGCCAACTTGGGCTCAGTGAGGGAGACTTTAAGAAAGAGGAAGGAAGACTTCCATGACATTCTTGTACATCTTTCATGTGTCTGTATGCATACATGGTGTTTGCATGTGTGTGAGCACATGTGTGTAGGTGTATGCGCATGTGTGTGAATGTACATGTGGAGATCCAATGTTGAAATGAGGTGTCTTTTTCATTGATGCCACCTTACACACTGAGGCAGAGTCTCATGTTAAACCCAGACTCTGTTTTCAGCAGGCTGGCTAGCCAGCTTGCCCTGGGAACTCCGTCTCCAGCTCTGCTCATGGGATTACAAAGAGGCTGCTACACCCCGTTTGTATGTGGGCTCTGGGAACTCATGCTCCGGTCCCAGTGCTCTCACAGCATGTATCTTACCTGCTAAGCCATCTCCCCAGCCTGTATGCATGAACATCAGTCTTCAGTACTCTGGGATAGGTGCCCAAGGACATTGCCTGAAGGTCAAGGTGTAGACTTTTCAAGGGAAATAACTGAGGAAGCACCTGTCAGGCTGTTTAAGGACTGGTTGGTATTTTCCACATAACTAGTATTGCAAAGCAGTAAATACCCATGCACTACTCTACCAGTAAACATTTCAGTCAAGATCGTGGTTTGAAGGGGCAAGGGGGTCATGGAAAGGAAGGTCTCTAGCACCTTTTATTTTTAAACATGTTTTCTCTGTGCATTGGGGAAAAGCATTCTCCTTTGGCCCTGAAAATTGTCAATCTACAACAACCAACAATAAAAACCAAACACCGATGTGACTAGTTATTTACTAGTGCCTGGTCCACCAGGAGTTAGTGCTTAAAAATTTTAAGCTATGAAGCTAGAGAGGTGGCTCAGCAATTTAGAGCACTTGCTGCTCTTGCAGAGCACCTTGGCTTGGTTTCCAGCACCCACACTGGGTGGCTCACAACCACCTGTAACTCCAGTTCCAGGGGACCCAACACCTCTGACCTCACATGCACATAAAATTTTAAAAATTAATTAATCTTTATTTAAAAAGTTCCAAGTTATCATGAGTTTGGAAAATCCAGTTCTCAGCGACTCAGGTCAGTCACTCACTGATTCTCCCACCTGGTAAACACAGCTGTCCAGGTTTTGTGTCTCCACATCGTCTTAATAATCGACTTAATGTGGGACTGTGTGACAGAGCAAGGCTCCTTTTTTGTGACAATTGGCCTTTATTATGTTAAATGACCACATAGTAGAAATGAATCTTTATCCCTGTCATGTAAACCTTGTGTCTAAAGTTGTGGCGTAGTTTAGAGCCCCTGAGATACATATTAGCTAAAGACATATTGCTGTTCCCTCTTTGATTTTCAAAAGCTGTATCCACTAATACTAGGGAATACACATCCCAACCCCTCCTACACAACCATCTGCTGTCAGATTAGAGACTCCTAATGGTGAAATAAAAGAACAGTGGAAGGTTCCAATACAAAGCACAATGGGGCAGGGGATAGCTCGTTGCCTTAGTCTATTTGTATTGCTATAACAAAATACCTAAAGCTGAAATGTCACAAAGAAAAAAGGTTTATTTTGGCATATAATTCTGATGACTAGAATGCCCATACAACATGGCCCTGGCATTTGGCAAAGACACTTGACTATGCCATGTATGCCCATGGCATCACAGGGTGGAAGCTCATGGGAGAGGCTCACACAGTAAAAGATGAAGCAAGGGGCAGGTAGGGGAGTGGTGAACTGGCCCTTTGTAACAACCCCCTAATCCACTCCTGTGAGCCCCAGCTGGCTTTACAGTACCAGCACTAGCCCCTCCAGGAGGCTGGTCACAACCCGGGCCTCACCTCTTGTAGAATGATGCTTGGGACTAGGCTGTCCCAGGTGAATGTTCAGGGGCTATCCCACATACAGACCATAGCAAAGGAAGGAATGAAAAGGGAAGGAGTATGTGCACCCGTGTCAGTCAGTGCCCTCGGAGGTCAGTGGAGAGCCTCGGATCCCCTAGAGTTATGGACAGTTGTTAACCGCCATGTAGGTGCTGGGAATCGAACCTGGGTCCTCTGCAAGAGCAACCAGTGCTCTTAACTGCTGAGCCATCTCTCCAGCCCCATGCTTCTCTTTAAGTGAGCCACATGTTCTCTCTTATTTTAAAGGTGGCTCTATTTGGTAGGTTGGACACTGTTTTATTCTTTAGAAATGGAGGACCAAAGCCTAAAACTGTTGGACTCCATTCACTCTGCGTATCCTGGATGCCCCAGTGGTCCATGAACCCAGTAGTCAGTGTGGAATGGGGAGGACTGGGGACTGACTGTCCCTGGGGCTGGCACCTGGCAACGCAGCTCAGCTGACCTCTCCCGGGAGATGGTTCCGGGTTCTCATAAAGTGTAGAGTTTGTTAAACTGCTCCAGTGTAACCCACCCAGCATCTTGTCTTAGTTATGTCTTGATGCTGGTGGAGCTGGTTCCTTGTATTTGGGTCCCTGGTGATGCTTGGGGGAAAATAGTCTATTCTGAGAGGTCTTGTGGGCCTACTCAGGCCAAAGCATCCCCTTTGGGGAAAGAATGCCGGTCCTTAGGCTCCGGGCAGACGGTTCCAGAGCAGCTGATGTGGAGGCTCATATCTGTGATCTCAACACTGGGGAGGCTGAAGCAGGAGGATTGCAAGCTTGAGGCCAGCCTGGGCTGTATAGCAAGATCCTGTCTAGAACAGGACAGAGCAGAACAGAACACACAACACAACACTCCGGAAGTAACCAGCATTGAACACGGCATTAAATAATACGGACTTTTGAAAAAAGATTTATTTTTATTCGTGTGTGTGTGTTTTTGTATTCTGCATGTGTGTGGATGCCCACTAGGGCTAGAAAAGGGCATCAGAGCCTCTGGAACTGGAGTTACAGACAGTGGTTAGCTGCCATGTGGGTGCTGGGAATTGAACCCAGGTCCTCTGCAAGAGTAGCCAGTGCTCTTAACCATCAGCCATCTCTCCAGTCCCCCAACAAAAATTTAATGAGGGTCTGGGACTCCATCAGTAACGAGCTTGCCCTTCAAGCATGAGGACTCGAGTTTGATCCCCAGAATCCACATTACCATGCCTGCAATCTCAGCACTGGGAAGATGGAGACAGGCAGATCCCTCCAGCTGACTGACCAGCCAGGCTTACTGAATCCCTGAGCTCTAGGACAGTGGCAGACCCCTGTCTCAAAAAACAAAGTAGAAGGGCTGGAGAGATGACTCAGCAATTAAGAGCACGGTTGCTCTTGCACGGGACCCAGGTTCGATTCCCAGCACCCACATAGTGTCTAAGGATCATCTGTAACTCCGATTCCAAGGGATCTGAAGCCCTCTTCTCCTCGGCATTGCAAGACACAGGTGCACTTACATACATGCAGGCAATACATTCATACACATAAAAATAAAATATTTTTAGAAAACAAGGTGGAGATTAACTGGGGAAGACACTTAACATCAACCTCTGGCCTCTACACATGTGTACACATGTGCACACACATCCCCCACAAACACACACATGTCTACAAACACGCATACACACCAGATAGAACATTTAAGCAACTTGGCTGGTTCCTATGACTGTTGATGGTGGCGCCACAGCCCAGCTTCCCACTGGGGCGCAATTAACCCCCACCACACCTGCCTTCAGGTAGAGTCAAAGCTCCCATATTTGAGCTGATTATTCAGCTGCGGAGTCAGACTTACGACTCTGTGAGGCTTAGCACGCCTTGCTGTGCAGTGTGGACCGCTGTGGGAATGGCCCTGGGGTAGACGGCTCAGGCCCCCTGCGCTGACTCACAGCTGAGCACAGCGTCTTTACCTTCAGCTCAGGACAAATCACGTTTTATAGCCCTCGGCTGCAATTTAAGGGCCATTGTTTGAAGCCAAGAACAGAACACGACTGAACTACCCCAGACATGATTTATTCTGTTATGAAGGAAGCGGATGGGAGGGATTTCTCAACCGTGTGCAATCCTCCCACGGTGCGCCTGCCCCCAGAGCAGCCGCGTGTCGGGTAATTGGGGGCAACCACTCCTATTCTGTTCCTGGCCGTGGTCGAGATCAAGAAGAGCTGATTATAGCCTCTGCCTAATAGCCTTTCACTTCTCAGACCCCTAGGCTACCTCAACCGCAGCCGGGTCCTCAGGCGTCTCAGACATTTCTCCCCTCCTCTCTCCTCTGAACCTGAGAGTGTTCAAACGCTGGCTGGAGGCCTGTGGGGCTCTTCTGCGTTTGCTCGGGAAGAGTCTGTCTGGAAGGGCTGAGTGTGAGCAGCGGCTCGTGACTTGAGGTTCCCACAGTCTTTCATTTATACACGACTTAAGTTCATAAGGATTTCTGACTATACTGATCTTCTATCAACAATGTTTGCAGAGAATCAGCAAGATGGTCACCTTTTCACGTGAACAAACTGGGGACAGTTCTAGAATATGTAAGGAAATTCTCTCTCTCTCTCTCTCTCTCTCTCTCTCTGTCTCTCTCTCTCTCTCTCTCACACACACACACACAAGCATGCATCCCATAGAACTAAATTTTATAATTTGATTAAAGCCTCCAAACCCATCAAAAGAAAATCTATGTTGCCAAAGAAAGGAAATAGTGCACTTTTATCTTAAAAACAAAAATAGGGCTGGAGAGACGGCTCAGCAGTTAAGAACACTGACTGCTCTTCCAGAGAACCCAGGTTTGGTTCCCAGCACCCCCATGGCCACTAACACCTGTCCTTATCTCCAGGTCTGATCTGACCTGACGCCCTCTTCTGGCCTCCACAGGCATTGCATGTACATGCTGCACTGATTATATGCAGGCAAAATATACCTGCACATAAAATAAAATACAAATAAATAAAATCTTAAAAGAAAAAAACCCACATACAGCAGTAGGAAAGGCACAGGGAGCTCGGGCCTCCCTGCTGTGAAGACAGGAGCCTTGGCCAGGCTTGGTGGTTAGTGCCTATAATCCCAGCACTGGAAAGGCTGAGGCAGGAAGATTACCATGAGTTTGAGGTCAGGCTGAGCTGTAACAAGACTGTTAAAAACAAACAAAACAAAAACCCACCTGGATCCACCGTCTCCCCCAAAAAAACGATAGTCTTGGTTTGTAGGTTATTTAAGTGCACTGCTGTGGGCTCGGCCTCAGTTGGCTTCTATAGCATCTGCCTGACTCTGGGTTGCATCTCCAGGACCCTATGAACCAGCTGTGATGGCACATGCCTGCAATGTCAACACTCAGGAGGTAGAGGCAGGAGGACTAGAAATTCAAGGTCACCCTTGAGTATAGAGTCAGTTTGAGGCCAGTCTAGGCTAGAGACCCCGTCTCGACAAGTAAATAAATACAAAAAGCACTGCTTTTAAGCATGCCATAAATAATTTATGAATAGTCAGGATTTGGTTTATTCAAAGCAATTAGCGTGACTAAAAATCGTACCTCTAAACGATGCTTTAACGACAAAGACGCCGTGCCAGGCACACTGGAGGTTTTGTTTCTTTTGGTTTTGCAAGCTGCAGACTTAAACTCTTGGGACTAAATAACTCGTACTTCTCCGGGCTCCCCTTATCTTCTTTCTTGTTGGCCCCCAGCTGTCCCTGCCACCACACAGCTACGAATGTCTCCTCCCTGAGCCAGTGCCAGTTCAGGGTGACTTCTGTGATACCCCCTGAGCACCAAGGACAGACGAGAGAGTGAGCCAAAGTCACTGCTGCTGGTCTAGAGTCAGGAAGGATTAGGTTGAAAACTGCTGCTGAGACTTCAGAAGACTTACACAGCATCCCACACCCCTGCAAGTCTTTTCACTGTCTTGAAGAATAAGTGGATGGTATTTTCATGTAACAGACTCAAAGCACCTCCAAACAGAGCTCATAGGATCCCTTAGCATGAGGGGCCAGCCAGGCTCCCTGCACTGGACGCCTGGGGCGTGTCCCATCTTCAGGGTGTGTTTTTTTCCTGCAGGCGCCAGCCCTGTCAATATTTACCCAGCCGGGATGTGCTGGCCTGCTTCTCACGCACACACCTTCTGCCTTCTGTGGAACTGGCTAGTCAGACAAAAATTATTCCCACAGAAAGTATATCTTTTAAAATACACCTAAAAATGTGGACAAATAATATCTTTACCATACATATATTTACAATGTTTAACTTCAGGTTGGAGAGACGGCTCAATGGTTAAGAACACTGGTTGTTCTTGCAGAAGACTTGGGTTCGAATCCCAGCACCCACATGGCAGCTAACAACTGTCTGTAATTCCAGTTCCAGGCGATCCGATGGACATGCATACACATAAAATAAAAATAATAAATAAAATATTTAAAAAATAAAACGTTTAACTTCTACTTTAAGAACATCAGTTTCATTCATTTAAATATTAATTTTCTTTCTCTCTCTTTCTCTTTCTCTCTTTCTCACTTTCTTTCTTTTGTTTCTTTTTTTTTTTTGAGGCAGTATCCCTTAGCCCCAAATGCCCTGAAACCTGCTATGTAGACCAGGCTGGCCTCGAACTCACAGAGAGCTGCCTATTTCTGCCTGCTGAGTGCTGGGATTACAGCCATGTGCTACCATGCCCAGCCTAAATATGAATTTTCAATCACTGATTAATAATTATGTTGACTCGTTCATGGTAACAGTGTACCACACCAGTAAGACTAGGTCTCTGGGATACAACTGGCAAGTGTCCCCAGTGATAGACGGGGTGGAAGTGAGAGGTGGGCACATGCTGGAATGTTCTCTTAACTTTCAGCTGTGCCCACAAGGCTCAGTCTGGGGCTTCTTCCATTTGCTAATGAGTACACACATGCACACAGATAAACCTGTGTGCATGCGCCGTGTGCATGCACATACCTGACATACTTGAGCCAGTCCACATGCACACAGGTGCACAAATACACAGCATAAAGGAATGTACAGCCAGGAGTAGTGGCACTCGCCTTTAATCCCAGCACTTGGGAGGCAGAGGCAGGCGGATCTTTGTGAGTTCGAGGCCAGCCTGGTCTACATAGTGAGTTCCAGGACAGCTGGAGCTAAAGGAGATCCTGTCTCAAAAAAGACAAAAAAACAAAAAAAGGAATGTACAATACAGAGCTGGAGATGGCTCAGTGGTTAGGAGCACTGGCTGCTCTTGCAGAGGACCAAGGTTCAATTCCCAGCACCCACGTGGTAGCTGACAGCCATCCAGTTCCAGGGAATCTGATGCCCTCTTCTGACCTTGACTGGCATTGCATGACAGGAGGGTACATTTACACACATGCAGACAATACACTTGTACATATAAAAATAAAAATCATAAGTGAAACGTTTTTTAAAAAGAAATGTCCAGTAGACCAAGGGACAGGAAACAGTGTAAAGATAAAGCTTCATAACAAAAGCAAACACAAAGCCAGCCATGGTGGCTCACACTTGCAGTCCCAGCACTGCGCTGAGGCAGGAGGATTCCAGGCTACACAGTGAGACCCTGTCTCAAACACATTTTCTCATGTAGTCTACAATCATGTCTTTGATCTTCCAGCAGACAGACTTTACACTTGAGCTACATTTTTAATGGTGAGTATTGACTTTCCAATGGACAACTTAAAAGTGATCATTTACATAATGCTGTACCTTGTATAAGCTCCAGGTCACAATGAGGTGGGAGTCACAAAGGGGAGCTGTGTTGGAACATCATTTAAAGATTATGTTCATCAAGGTCCCTTTCATTTCAGCCCTGCAGCTGTCACAGGGCGTAGGTAAGAGGCACGTCTGAGGCCATCCACAAGGACAGGCGGGTGATCTCACCCCACACACCGCACAGACCTTCAAGTCCTGAGTCAGTCAGGACGCCAGCAGGTTGAAGAAGTGCAAAGCCCTGTTGCTGAGCAGCTTATTTCATTGAGTTGCAAACACAACTTGGATTTGTGTTGCTTCGTAATCTCTTTTTAATTTTCTTGTTTCTTTTTTAAAATTCCCAAATACAGTTCTTTTGATGATTTACACGATTATTTCTATTCTTTATTTTTTCTATCAGCAAAGTGTTTTATTATTTTTTAAGTAAAGAACATTATGTTGGGCTGGGTGTGGTGGCACACGCCTTTAATCCCAGCACTTGGGAGGCAGAGGCAAGTGGATCTCTGTGAGATCAAGGCCAGCCTGGTCTACATGGCGAGTTCCAGGCCAGCTGGGGCTACAGGGAGACCCTGTCTCAAAAAGAAATGCTGTATTTAAAGGATGCAACAAGAATTTCTTTGGGTTTTTTGTTTGTTTGTTTTGTTTTTTGTTTATTTTTAAGGCAGTCTTGTAACCCAGCCTGGCCCTGTGTTCACTCTATAGTCAAGGACACCCTTGAGCTCCTGACTCCCCTGTCTGCACACTGCTATGGTTTTACGTGGCAGTGCTGGGGACTGAACTCAGCGCTTCAATGCATGGTAGGCAAGCATTCTACCACCTGAGCTACATTTAGCCCAGAATCAACATGGGGTTTCAAGGGAACTATGCCATCAAATAAATTAACATTCCCATTTCCACAGAGACGGTTGTGCGTGTGTATGTATGTGTGCGTGTGTGTGTGTGTGGAGAGAGAGAGAGAGGGAGAGAGAGAGAAAATATCTGCTGTGAACGAGAGAGAGAGAGAGAGAGAGAGAGAGAGATCAAGAGAGAGAATACCTGCTGTCTTGGCAAATCCCCAGTGCAATCCACTGTTACTGAGCATAGCCCTCGCACTGGAAATTAGGCCTCTAGATTCATACCCTCTGCGTAACTGTAACTATATAGCCTTTTAAAATGGTATATTGGTTTATAAAGGTGTATGTGTTTTGCTGATCTCTAAAATAAATGATAGTTAAGTTTTAGAATCAATAATCATACCCTCACTTATGGACAGAAATAACTGACCAACTTGGAAAGTGGGGTGGGGGACAGGCTTAATTTTAAGATGCTAAGTAGCCAGATGTGGTGGCACATCTGTAATTCCAGCACTAAAGAGGCTGAGGCAGGAGTGTCATGTGTTGAAGGCTAGCCTAGGCTACATATTGAGATCCTATCTTGAAAACAAACAAAATCTTTTTTTTTTTTAATTGCTGAGGCTCAAACTCAGGCCTCTGAAACACTAGGCAAACAGAGCACCACTGGCCTTCACCCCAGCCCTGTGGGCAAATTCTGAGCAATGACTTTCACCTTGTCCCCTTACTTCAGAAAACCACGTGCAACCTGTTTGGGTAGAAACGGGGAGCTGGGGCTTAAATGAAATTCCCTGGCATAAAGTATAGAGAGAGAAGAGAGAACAGTCCCCCAAATATATCTTCACCCTGTGATGGGGAATGGCATAGCTTACTGCTGAAGCTTATAGTTATAATGACTTTACAGGCATTTCTCTTTCTGATCGGAGCTCCTTCCTTTCACCCTGTCGCATCCACATGCTGTGGCAGACGTGACCATAGAACTTAATGTTACAGTGGCATTTTCCCTCAACACACACGCTGTACCATCCCCAGTACACTCCCTGGACACAGTACTAAACACCTGAGCCTGTGAGGGTCATTTCATATCCAACCCATGAAAACAGAAGGTAGATAAGAGATTGATAGATCCCTGTCTGTGCTGCAGAAATGCTAACCAGCTGCATGTGGTTCCCTCCCACTCACAGAGTGGCGTCCGCGGTTCCCTTTCCATTTCCCATGAGTC
>NW_008332152.1:239805-241769 GCF_000622305.1 Nannospalax galili | reverse complement strand
AGAGAGAGAGAGAGAGAGAGAGAGAGAGAGAGAGAGAGAAGAGAGAGATTTAAAAATAAAATAAACCTTGAAAAAGAAAACAAAAAGCCAACAGTGGCAAACAGCACGATCATGCTATTCCTGACGGCCGGCTGATCAAAGGGATGAGGCCTTCTGCATCGTGAAATAACCACACAACAGTCAGAAGATCAAGGACTCTGACTTGGAAAAAAATGTTTCAACTTTCTGTGGCATAAACAAAGTCACAAAATGAACTGGAAAGGGGCCTGTCAAGATGGCTCAGCAGGTAAAGAGGCTTGTTCTGTAAGCCGATGACCCAAGTTTGATGCCCCCTCTCCAGAGCAAGATGGGAGCTAGCAGCTGGGGACTCACCCAGAAGCTTGTGGACGGGCTAGCCTGGGGCACAAAGAGCAGCAGGAGAGATGAAGAAGACCCTGCCTCCAAAACAAGGTAGAAAGGAAAAGTTGCCTCCTCAGAGTCCTCCCAAGATCCCCCGACCTTCACATGTGCAACATGGCATGAGTGTACCCTTGCTCACATGCTTACACACTAATAAAAAATGAATTGTAAAGGTCATACAGAGAGACAAAGGCTGTCCAAAAAAGATGTATAAATTACATTTTTGAAGAAAGTCACGACATAGGCAGACCTGTGGGATGTGGTGAGAATTCAGGGCCAAAGCACATAGCCAGGTTGCCTTCCGAGCTGGACATGGATGGGAAACGTGCCAAGCTTCCTGCGATGCTGTGAAGAGAGCAAGTGGGTTGCTGGGATTGCGGCAGGGTGTCCGGCCCCCACACCCAATCCCTGGGGTTCCCTTTGGAAATAGGGTTTCTGAAGCCATAGTTAGCCGGGATCATGTCAGACTTGATCCACTTTCTATAGTTTCTACCTTAGACTGGGTGCTTTATAAACAGTAGACGTTGGACCTGCAACATGGCTCAGAGGGTAAAAGCACTTGCCTTGAAAGCCTGATGACCTGAGATCAGGAACTGACTCCTGACTGAAAGGTATCCTCTGACTTCCACACAGTCTTTGTGACACACATGCACCCACATTCACTTGCACCCCCCCTCTTTCTCTCTCTCTCTCTCTCTCTCTCTTTCTCAATAAATAAATAAATAAAATAAAATAAAAATTAGAGAACAAATTAAAACAACAACAAAATCGAAGTTAATTTGGCTCATGGTTCTGGAATCCAGAAGGACCACATCTGCCACATCTGGTGAGAGCACCTTCAGTTGTGTCATCACAGGGTGGAAAGGGAGACACCCCCCCCACACACACATAACAAACCCACCCAGCCATCATAGCATCTATCCATTCCTAGGGCAGAGCTCTCCTTGAAGGTCATCTCTTGAAGGCCCCAACTCTCAAAACACCATTGCTATGGGAATTAAGTTCAGACAGGAGTTTGGAGGGGTGGGCACACCATTGTAGTAACATTCCAGATTTGTGAGACCCTGGAAAGGGCTGCCACTGTCATGAGAAGAGGGGACTTTGGACACAGAAGGGCACATGGGGAGACGCTAGGTGCTGGAGGAGATAGAGACTGAGCAATGCATGTATAAGGGGTTTCAAAGACTGCAGGATACAATAGGAAATATCCAGGACCCAATAGAGGCAGCCCATGATGTGTGGCTTTCAGTCAAAGATTGCTAGACACATAAGAGGTGGGGACAGACAAAACGAGGAAGAGAACCGACCCAGAAGTAACAGAGATGTTAGGACTACCAAAAAAAACAAGACTTAAAGCTGTACACCAGACCCAATAGAGGCAGCCCATGATGTGTGGCTTTCAGTCAAAGATTGCTAGAAACATAAGAGGTGGAGACAGACAAAACGAGGAAAAGAACCGACCCAGAAGTAACAGAGATGTTAGGACTACCAAAAAACAAGACTTAAAGCTGTACACCGTATGTTCAAGAAGCCAAATGAAGACATGGAAAGTTTATTTATTTTAT
>NW_008332152.1:202986-239526 GCF_000622305.1 Nannospalax galili | reverse complement strand
TCCTTGTAGCCCCAGCTGTCCTGGAACTCACTATGTAGACCAGGCTGGCCTCCAACTCACAAAGGTCCGCCTGCCTCTGCCTCCCAAGTGCTGGGATTAAATTGTGCGCCACCACGCCCAGCCTTGGAAAATTTATTTTTAAAGTCCTGCGTTGGGCTGGGCATGTGGTGCTCAGTTGGTAGAGTACTTGCCTAGCTCTGTCTCTCGCACCTCATAAACATTGTGTGAGGATCCATGCCTATAGTTCAGCACTCAAGGGGCAGAGGATCAGAAGTTCCAGGTCACATTTGGATATTGTCTAGTTTGCTATGATAAATACCACGACCAAAAACAACTTGGGGAGGAAAGGGTTTATTTCATCTTATACTTTCAAGCTGAAGGAACTCAGGACAGGTACCTGGAGGCAGGAGCTGAAGCAGAGACCACGGAGGAACGCTGCTCACTGGCTTGCTCCGGTTGGCTTGCTCTGCTACCCTCTTTATACAGCCCAGGCCACCTGCCCAGGGGTGGTACCACCTACAGTGGACCGGCCCCTCCCGCATCAGTGTATCAATATGCAATTAAGAAAATAAATGCCTCACAGACATGCCCACAGGCCAGTCTGATGGAAACAATCCTCAGCTGAGGCTCCCTCTCCTGTGACTTTACTCTGTCAGTTTGACAAAAACTGACCAGCACAGAAGGGTAGTTCAAGTCTGGCCTGGACTACGCTGTAAGCAGCCCAGACTCAGGGCAGACAAGGACAGAGCTCCTCGGACGTTGCACAAGTCTCCACAACAGTTCTGCAGTTCTTTTAAAAAAATTTTAAAAACATATTTATTTTATGTGTATCAGTGTATTGCCTGCATGTGTGTAAACGTGCTGGTGTCATGCAATGCCCACAGAGGTCAGGAGAGGTGTCGGATCCCCTGGAATTGGAGTTATGGAGCAGTGGTTAGCCCCCATGTGGGTGCTAGGAATCAAACCCAGGTTCTCTGCAAGAGCAGCCAGTGCTGTTGACCGCTGAGCCATCCCTTCAGCCCGCAAAATAGGTGTTCTTAGTGTGACCCTCCTCATTTACAGAGGGAGAAACTGAGGCAAGACAGACTTTCTCTAGGTCACCCTGGGGCGTGTGGGGGCAGGACTACAGCACAGCCTTGGCCTCTTGCTGGGAGGCTGGGTCCCAGGGCTGTTTGTTACTGAGGCACAGAGCAAGACGTCCAGACCACCATCATCCACCTGTCTGCTGCAGTGGCTGGCCCAATGCAGGAGCCCGGGATGTTGTTGATGAATGACAGACTCTGGCTGGAGTCAGGTCAGTACTTCTGGCCAAAGGTGCAGGTGACCAAGCAGCCAGGCTGCAGTTCCCAGCACGGCCTGCAGGTGGTAGGTGGCAGCCCGTGGGAATGTGCCTGGAGACTTTGGCAGAGCCATGAGGGGTGTGTATGAGAAACAGAACCCTGAGAGCATTCTTTTCCAAACAGACAGCTTAGGGAGAAAAGTCTTGGCTGCCGGTGTGTGATCAGAGCTTTGATAGGAGGGGACCCCCCCCCCCACAAAGCAGCAACAGCCAGCAGAGCTGAGGGTGACTCACCTCAGGGCAGGTGGGGAGGGGCCTGGGAGCTGGCTGGGGAACAGGGCAGCACACCCCTGCTCCCACCACACTCCTCTGCTCCAAGGCTGCTCACTGCGGTTGGCCTCAGAAGACAGGGCCCCAGCTCGCTTTCCTGTGGCCTCTGCACGGTGCATACTTTGGACACAGACAGCAGCAGCAGCAGGCAGATTTCTTGTTTGGGCTTAGAAATGGCTTTTGAACTTAAAGGGGAAGAAGGAGGGAGGGAGGGAGGGAGGGAGGGAGGGGAGAGAAAAGGAAAAAGAGAAAGAAAAAGAAACAAAACAGCCTGCGAAAAATAAGAACTGACTGGTGCAGGGACATGGCTCAGTCGGTAGAGTGCGTGCCTGGGCTCGATCCCCAGCACCATTCCACCCACAGGCATGGTGGCACATTCCTGCAATCCCAGCACTCAGAAGTAGAGGAGGGAGGACCAGAAGTTCAGGGTCATCCTTGGAACATAGGGAGTTGGAGGCCAACCTGGGCTAACATGAGGTCCCCATCCGCAAAGTGAGTCTGACCAGTCTTGGGGTTCAAGTGAGACAGGAAACCTTCCGGATCCCTTGTTCATTGGGGCTTTCTGGAGAAGCAGAACGGGAGAGTCCGTGTGTCTGACTAGGATGTACAGAATCACACAGGTGCTCCGGAACTACAGGGTCACATCTCATTGAAATCACAGTAAGATGAAGGTACTGTTCAGGTTGAAAAATGCACGGACTACAACAAACCTACAGACGCCCCTCCCCCCATCAGCTTAACCTTGCCAGCCTTAAACACGCTCTGAACGCATCAGCCTACAGCCACAGAAAGCCTGTCAGTAGTAAGTGTGGAATAACTTTTGTAATGTATCGAATATCGTATCGAGAGCCAAAACGCCGTGGTTTGTGGATAGCGCCTACTATTGAATCTAAAAATTGTATCCTAAGTCAGAGACTTGGTATAAATCTGACTCACAAGGTTACAGAGGCCAACAAGTGCCAGGTTCTGCAGGCCACATGCAGAGCCAGAGCCCCAGGAGAGTTCAAGGGATCTGAGTCCTGAGGCCCTGGAAATCTGTCAGTGTGGTTCTGGTCCAAAGACCTGCAAGTTGGGACTCAGAAGAACTGATATTTCCCTTCAAAGGTTACCAGTCAAGAGGAAGTCTCTCTTGTCTATTTATTTTTCAACTTTTTAAATTACATTTATTTGCTAATTTTAGTGTGTGTGAGGGGCTTGTGTACCATGCCACATGCCATATGTGTGGACCCAGAGGACAACTTTCAAGAACCAGTTCTTTTCTCCCACCGTGGGAGTCCTGGTCATCAGGCCGTCAGGGTAGACCCACTGAACCGTCTTACTGGCTGGGGATCCTCTCTTACCTTGGGGAGGTCATCCTAGGTCTTCATCTGTCTGGATGGGGGCCCACTCCCCCGGAGAGGGCATCCACCTTATTCTATCTGTTGATTCAAATGGTGACTTCCCATCTAGAACACACCACTGAAACAGCCAGTGTAACATTTACCTGGCCATCTTGTGACCCAAGGTTCCCTGCACAGACACCTCCACAGACGCCATAGAAGCATCCTGAGCAGTCACAGTACCAACTGAGGGACATTTCATTGCGGTGCTCGCTGTACCAGTCTCCTGACCCGCTGTCCCAAACCACAGCTATTAGACGTCTCTATCTGCTGCTGCTGTGAACATCCAGGGGCCTGGTGAACTCAGAAGTTTAGTGTCTCTTAGTTTTGGACAAAGTAAAGATCCTTATAACATGGCAGAGATGCTGGCCTGGGGGAGGGTAGTGTTTTAGTTCTACAAACCGGTGACTAACAGGTATATAATCAGATATCTCCGGAAATCCTTGGCATCCCTCAGTTTGTAGAGGCGTCACACTTGTCACATCTTTGGGACACTTTCCCTCTGCCTTGGCAGTGTCGTCCCACTACGAGTGTCCACCTCTGTGTCTTGATTTCCCCTTTTATAAGGGTACCAGTCATAGTGGATTAGTGCCCCCAATGACATCATCGAAAGGTGATCACCTTCACAGACCCATTAAGGTCATACTCTGAAGTAGCGGGGAGGGTGAGATTTCAACACATCTTTTGGGGGAGACATAATTCGGCCCGCCGTAGCAGGGGACCTCAACAGCCCCTGTGGGCAGCCTTGCCCTGTGTCCCTATCGGCCACTCACAGGAGGTGGGTCTACCCACTGGCACCACTCTTTTCCCTTTTCCTCTCTTGATGTAGAACACAGCTCTTTCTCCAAAGGGAATCCAGGAAGCTTAGCTTAAGCCAAGTATGAGTGGGTGATGGCCCAGGAACCCAGTTTGACCTTGCCCCGAACGGCATGTTCCGCTGCGGAAGGGGTTACATGAACTTCCACAGAACAAAAGATGGTCATGAACCAGTGCATTTACTAGGAACGTGGATGGGGACACCACGCAGGTGAAATCTCTACTTGAGGTCCCAGATGCCGTGTGATGACATTCCCAGCTTTGGGGTGAGTGGACACTCGTGGTCTGCTAGTTTAACACATTCCAAAGGTTTTACCTGATAGTCAAAAGGATATTGGGCCCGACACAGCGGTGGGTGGCTATGAAGGAGGCTGAGGGTGACCCAGGATAATTTTGGATCTTTATTGGCAACATTCCTGCTCTCCACAATCACCAAGTTCTGATCAGAATATCTGCCTTGTAGAATCTCCAGCTCAGGTGAGGCTTCTTCGGGGAGCCCCGGTGCTCAGGTTCCTGCAGAATTATCTACCAGCTGGGCTGTGAAGATGCTTCAAGGAGCCATGGATATCCTACAGGCTCCCCACAGCCTTGAGATGGCCCTTTCCAAAAGGTCTGCTGTCGCTCTTGAGGTATAAGCAGATGTTTGGATTGTGCCTATGCTGTCCAGCAGCACCCACCCCCTCCTTGTACCCAGGATGAGCAGGAAGAGCTCTACTGTGTGCTTGACACAGTTCAGTCCTGTGGCCTCGGGCAGGCCCCCACTCCACTTCCATCTAGAACCAGTTTAGGGTCCTTAGAATAGGCCTGCCACTCAGCTCTCTCCTGTACTTGTGCTTGGTTGGCTATCAGAGGCCCAGGGGGCACAAGGTCACCCCTCCCTGGCTGACAGCTCCAAGGTTGTAGGGAAGCAGTCCTCAGAGAGCACTTGACCCGCTCAGACCTTTGAACTCTGCACACTAACTAGTGAAAAGAAACCAGGCTCCCTGGACTGGGCCCAGTAGACCTGCTCTCTACAGTCAATACTGTTCTCTGGAGTCCCCTGAGGTCCACAGCCAGCAACAGCTGGCCCTGCTGGGACTCAGCTGGAGACAGGACTGGTACAGCCCCTACTTGGCCAATAAAACCACCTCTCATGATAGGGTCAGATCGGCTCTCCATTACCGAGGGTGGCCTTCTTCATCTGGCTGCAAATACGAGTTCAAGATCTCGGCCACCTGAAGCAGAGTGCCTTCTGGGGCACGCCCGTGGGTGTGGGAGGCTCTCAGACGTCCTTTCATCACCATCCGATCTGATTCCCCTCATGTGCTGGTGGGCTTGTCAGTCACAGTAACCAACAACACGCCCAAAATGACCCCTACTCTCCTTCCTCCATCATCTGTTTCTGAAGGCAGCTGGTGTCGAAGGTCTGTTTCATTTCTCCTCAGGACATCTTGAAGTCACAACATACACTGGGATGAAGTCTTAGGGTCTGAGAAGATTTCCAGGGAATTCCCTGTACCATCACTGATGTCTTTTGTCTTTGCAGTCCTGATGCTAGACTCCTGCTCTGAAAACTCCTGGTCCTCTTCCCTGCCCAGGACCCTAAGCATCCTGCGACGCAATGAAGGTGTGTGGCACGGCCCACCCTCTGCCTCTGCTGAGAGAGTTGGTGTCTGTAAATATTGGAACCCCTCTGGCAGTTCACCCAGAGGAACTTTGAAGAGGACTTTGCATCTTTGGGAAGCAACTGGTACCAAATTTGTAAGATTATTTGGAAGGAAAGGGTGCCTACAAAGCACATGTGAGAGGATGGAGAAGCAGGGGCTGTGCAGTCCAGGGATGACCAACTGAATCAGTACATGCAGATGAGAATGACCCAGGCTGGGATGGAACACAACACAGGGCAGTCACGTGGGGCAGTGGGAGAAGTCTGTCAGAGCCCCGGAACCTCCAGCTCCAGGGAACTGGGCGCTTTCAACTTCGGACTGAGATAAACCCCCGTTTGGTTGAGGGTTGGGCATGTTTGTTTTTGGAGATGGGGTCTTGCTCTGTTGTCCTGTCAGGTCTTGAACTGCAGATCCTCCTGCCTCTACCTGTGTGCTGGGACGGCGGGTGTGCCACACTGTGCCAGGCGCATTAGTACATTCCTCTTGATGATGTCATGTCTTTGCATAGCTGGGTTTGGAGAGATTGCTGTGATACCAAGTGAGTGAAAGCCAGTGAGGGGTGAGAACAGGCCCAGTGTGATGCGTGGGCCTCTTTTTTTCCACATGGGGGAAAGCTGTGCTGTGCCCAGTATGCCGCTATCTCACTCTGCAATCCTGCCTGGCCTGGAACTCACCATGTAGACTAGGAAGGCTTTGAACTTGCAGTGATTCCCCTGCCTCTGCTTCAGAGCATGCTGGGATTACATGTGTGTATCGCCACCCCCAATTTTAGAAATGTTTAATTACCAAGTTTTTTTTTTTTCCAGACAGTGTTTCATATACCCCAGGCTGGCCCTGAACTTGCTATGTAGCTGAGGCTGGATAACTCCCATCTGCCTCCATCTCCCATGTGCTTGGATCATATGTGTCTGCCCCCACACCTTGCCCAAGTTCTATTTTTTTTTTTTTCTTTGCAGCACTGAAGATAGGATCCAGAGCCTCATGCATGCAAGGCAAGTGCTTGCCCACTGGGCTGCACTCCTAGCCCCTTCCTTTAATACATGTGCGTCATTATTATTTATTTATTTATTTATTTATTTATTTATTTATTTATTTATTTTGTGGCCAGCTATGGCGTTACAAGAATGTAGTTTTTTTAGTGGTAAAATTCACATAAACTGTTTCAAAATGAGCAACTCAACTTATCCTGTGCGTTCACAGAGATGTACAACCACTGCACTCCTTAATATTTTTTTTGATCTCTTTGAGACAGGATTTTCCTATAGCCCCAGCTGGCCTGGAACTCACTATGTAGACCAGGCTGGCCTTGAACTCACAGAGCTCCGCCTGCCTCTGCCTCCCTAGTGCTGGGACTAAAGGCGTGTGCCACCACACTTAGCTTGCACTCCTTAAT
Source organism: Nannospalax galili (assembly GCF_000622305.1). Taxonomy (NCBI): domain Eukaryota; kingdom Metazoa; phylum Chordata; class Mammalia; order Rodentia; family Spalacidae; genus Nannospalax; species Nannospalax galili. The sequence continues at coordinate 232,683 of NW_008332152.1, read as the reverse complement.
TCTAAAGCTTTGCTTTGGTGCTGAAGGAAACTTCACTCCCATCGAGAAGTCACTCTCCACGCTCTGTCTTCCAGCCCCACAGGCAGCCAAGGGATCTCCTACTTTTGTGAGCTCACCTGCTCTGAATAAGTCATTCAAATGCCCTATCCAGCCCATGCTCCTTTCTGTAGGACCCCTGTCACTTTCCTACTTTCTTTGAGGGTCACCCACGTGGCATACATCAGAACTTCACTCTTACAAGTTTTTAAAAATTCATTGTGTATGTGTTAATCTGACATGCACACTGTGGCACCTGTGTGGAGCTCAGAGGACAACTTTTGGGGGTCAGGTTTCTCTCTCCATTTTGTTTCTGATGCAGGCTCTCGTTTCTGTGCTATGTATTCTAGATTAGCTGACCCAGGAGCTTCTGGGTGAGTCTCCTGTCTCTGCCTCCCACTTGCTGGGACTGTAGATGCTCAACTACCACTTTGGGCTTTTTACATTTTTTCTGGGGGATCTAACTCTGGTTGTCAGGCTTGTACAACTAGCGCTTTTAACCCTGAGCCTCCATTCTTCATGAATTTCACTTTTAGTAATTGCACAGTATTCCTCTGTGTAAATATGCCGCAGCTGGTTTGTCTAGCACGCACCAATGCGCACGGGTTCTTTCCACTCCCCGCTACCATAAACAACACGGATGTGGTCATCGCTAGACACGTTTTTGTTTGAAGACTTGTTTTCAATTCTTTTGAGTATCCACCTAAAATTGGAACTGCTGGGCCACCCAGCAATTTTTCGGAGGAACTGCCAGGCTCTTTTCTGACAGTCTCTTAAGAATTGTGTGGCCCTCAGTGGCTGTGTGCCTTCTGAGTTTTCCGTTACTGACAATCAGTCCACCCTAGGACTGGGAGAAGGGAAGGAAGATGGAAAACAGCTAGTGAGTCAGCCCCTGTGGGGGGATCTCTCTCAGAGTTACACACACACACACACACACACACACACACACACACACACATCAGACAAGCAAGCACTCTACCTACTGAGCTGCATCTCTAGCCCAGAGATGAAGTTTGTAAGGAGCGGCTTACAGTGGACTCCCAGAGGCAGGGATGCAGGGGAGGTGGAAAGGAGGGTCACCGTGCGTGGTTATAGCTCCACTCTGCATGGCGCCTCCTCCACTAGACTGCCAGCTCTTGGGGCAGACAAGCCGGCTGTAGTTCAGGGGTTGTGTCTCTGGGGCACAAAATGAATGAAGTCCTGCAGAAGAGCGTGGGAAAGAGAACTAGGATCCCAGGCCAAAAGGGGCGGTGTGCTCAGAGAGAGGCATGTTTGTGTAAACAGAAAGTATTTGCTTGACAAAGATGGAGAAGTGGGGAGTCAAGGGGGTGCGGGTGGGCTTTGACCTCTCCCCCAGGGGCTTCTAGACACCCACTCCCAGGCCTCCCCCAAGCTAGCTCTTTAGAAACCCTGCCATGAGCAAGCTATGTTCTTTTAGAAATACCACTCAAAGCATACGGGGGATTCTCAAAGACAGCCAGGCAAGTTGAGGCAAGAAGGAACTGCAGTCTGGGGCTGGGGGGGAGGCAGTGGGTACTTCAAGAAGGTTCTCCAGTTGCACCTTCCTGGGACTCTAAGATTAACTGAGTTGGTCTCACCCCAGAGCTGTGATTGTGTGGGGATCCAGAGGTGGAGAAGAACACACTCCCAGGATACATGGGTCATCCACCTGGATATGCTATGAGGGCGTCTCGTGTAGGTAGGACCCTAATTTCAGAATCATTACAGATAGGCATTGGTAGGGTGAGTGGTGGGGACTTGCAAATATGAGGCAGCACCTCCATACCCTCTCTCCTGGGCAGTAAGAAGCCCCCTCTACATTCATGCCTTTGGGTGCATCTCCTGGAAACTTTCAAGCATGAATTCTGCTGTGTATTAGTGGCAGTGGGATCTGGTCCTGTTGATTTCCTCCTGCCCACGTGGAGCATGTGACTACACAGGCCTTATCTCAGATGCATTCATGTTGGAGGAATCCTCAGGACAGCCATCTCCCAAGGCTGGTACATAAACTTGTATACTATTTTCCTTCCAATCTGTCCACTTTTCCTCTGACCTACAGTGTACTGCAAAGGAACTTCGCCTTCCTACAGATCAACCTCAGTTGCTAGCATGTGCTCTCCCTCAATCCCAGACGGTCCAGACCCTACCTTCCTGTGAAGTTCTAGCTGGCAACTTTGCTTCCCTTTTACAGGTGAGCAAACTGTGGGCTAGACTGGGCTAAGCCTAATGAAGCTGTGGGAGAGAGAGGAGTCCAAGGCAGCCCCACTGTGATCATCTGTGTCCCTGCAGCCCGGAGCTGACTGTTTTGCTGTCCCTGGGCTCTGGTTCCCATATGGAGCCCACAGCAGACACTCCATAAATATTTGTAGAGTGAAGCACACAGATGATTAAATAAAAGAAATTGGAGTGTTTTATTGCTTGACTGCTACGGGCTGTTAGTCACCCCCTCCCTTCCCTGGGTGCTGAGCTGATGAGATGTGACTACGAACTTTGGGGAGAAAGGCACCTCAGGCTGAACCCCAGAAACACATGACTCATTTTCTGTTGATTCACTTTTTTTCCTCATCACAATAATGGCTATGTTTACTTTCAAGTTATTTTTATACATTCAGAAACCCCAATTATTCTTAAAGTGTTAGCTTAAACATTAATTACATTCGGGCTTTAAGTAGCTATTTGCTGCCTTGGGCTCAGAACAGTTTTGATGTCAAGATTCTGGGGGAGAAGGAAGGCCTGCCTATGGCTCCCAGCCCCTACCCCCAAGCTAGCAGGTGGGAAAGCCTCATGGGAGGTGGGGCGGGGAGAAGGGGCTCGGTGGCCAGCTGGGACCTGGGGCAGGCAGGCTCTGGCAAGCGGCTCTCCTACAGTAACTATTTACAACACCACCCTCCTCTCCTCCCTCCAGCCTATTATTCATTCGGTGCTTTGGTGAAGAATAGCTCACGCGCCTTCCACCTCTACAGAGCTGTCTTCCGGAGGCGGGGAATTTTCCCCCAAGGTGGACAGGTGGCGGGCCCCCTTTTCCAACCATTGGTTCTATCTGTAAAAAGTCACTATATTCTGTTAGGAAAGGACTTTCTATTTGGAACGGAGTGATTCAATTTTTGTTTAATTTTTGAAACAAGGTCTCACTTAGCAGCCCAGGTGGTCTCGAACTCTCTACCCCAGCCTCTGTGCTGGAATTACAGCACTGAGCTACCACCACACCCCTGCTGGGTGATTAAAATGTAAAAGAACCAGTTACTTCCTAAGAGCAGGGATCGGTGAAAAAGCCAGACTTGCTTGAATCTACCAGGAAGGAAGAAAACCGATTCCCAAGATTAGGTGCTGGGTAACTCTTTGATATAAACATAATGCTTTTGAAATCTTGAGATTAATAATAATTACAAAAAAGAAATAGAGGAAGAGATTAGTGGCCGCCAGTGTCTAAGGGCACGATTACAAAAGGGCCCCAGGAAGGCATAGAATGTTCTGTATTTGACTGGTGTTGGGTACTTAGTACCAACTTAGTACTTGCTACCGAGGTCGAGCAGAACCTGGGACGTCTGAGCAAGCTCGGCCGGTGCTGGGATCTAAGCACCTGTCCGGGTTGTGAGACTACTTCTTTATTTCTTTGCTGTGTTTCGCCAGGAGACAGCGCGGCGGGGAGGGCGGGAAGCAGGCGGGTCGGGGCGCACACCCGCAGAGCTCGGGGACCCGGCGCCCAGCAGGCCAGCGCGGGGGGCGGGGCCGGGGCGGGCCGCGAGTCGGAAGTGACGTCAGCAGGCGGGGCGCTCACCTGGGCACCTGGGCGGTCGGGGCTGCGCCGGGCGGCGGAGAGTCGCGCGATGGAGGCCGAGGACCGGGGCCCGTGGGTCCTGGGGCTGCTGCGCACGTTCGCCGCGGACGAGTTCGCGGGCTGGGAGAAGGTGGGCTCGGGCGGCTTCGGCCAGGTGTACAAGGTGCGGCACGTCCACTGGAAGACGTGGCTCGCGATCAAGTGCTCGCCCAGCCTGCACGTCGACGACAGGTCAGCGGCCGGGCGGGGCCGGGGTGCGGGCGGCACCGGGGACTGCGCTCCAGGCGGGGATCCCGGGACCCGGCGGCCGTGACCCGGGACCGGAGGGTGCGCGCGCTCCGGGAGCCCTGGGTCCATTGCGCTCCGGGCCGGACTGTGGCTCCGAGGGCTCCTCGCGCTCTGCGCTTGCGGGAGTCGTGGTCCGGCGCTCAGGGACCCCACGCGGCCCTTTGCGGTCCCGGACCCGCGCGGCCCGGGGCGTCGGGGATCCCAAGCCCGCCGTGCGCGCTGCGTCCGCGGCCCTCGGAGCGCGTGGAGCCTGCCCGGGACCCACCTGGGCGCTGCGGTTTGCGCCCGGCTTAGAGAAATTGCCGTGTGGGCCCCTGGGCTTTGTGGGTGAGTTAAGACTCCGTTCCACTTACTCAGTAATTTGCGTTGGAGCACAAATTGGTGTAAGACGGTAATTATTTCGGTCGGAAGCACCGGCTTGGTGAGGGCGAGGCGTCCGCGGTGCCCCGCGGTTCCAGGGCCCCGGCCCGGTGATGGGGTCCTGGTGGGGCCCGGGATCCGGTTCCGCGCACCCTGGACCTCTGTCCCTCCCAGCAGAGCCTGGAAGGATGCTAGAGGCCCTGGTAAACTCTGCGGTGATTGTGGTCTGGGGGCAGAGAACGGAGCAGATTCTAGAAAACATCCTCCCCAGATTGCTTTGTTTACAGTTGCATTGTGATAGTTTGTATCTGAGCCTCAGATTGGCATTTAAATGCCTCATCCTTTACCCAAGTTGCCATGAAAGTGGCGTTGGCCGTTTACCCTGAGGTTCGCCTTAAACCCGGTTCAGCCATGACTGCTTGAGAGACCTACCTGGTTGAAGTCATAGGGACGGGATGGTGCCCATGCCTGTGTCTGTCTGGGTGGCAGTAAGGGGGGTGTTCTGAGGATAGGATCTGGTCTCCTCACTTCCTCACATCTCGTTCCGGGCCTGGAGACTCCATTCAGAGTTATCAGGAGGTTTTGTTGTTTGCTTGCTCTTTCTTTCCTATGATGTAAGGTGGAAACCGAGCTGGGAACAGTGTCAATCCCCACCACCTCTGGGCGCGTGGCCTGCTAGGCCAGGGTAAACCTAGCACCCCTCCCCCACTGAGAGGAGCCTGGTAGCCCTTCTGGCCTGGAGGGGCGCTGTGGTTATTTTGATGACCGAGGTGCTGTGGTTATTTTGATGAACTCCAAACTTTTTTGGATAGCAGCCAACACTCAGCTTCTCAAAGGTAAAAACTCCAAAGGGGCATTTTTACGCCCTTGAGGACTTAGTGTGATTGAGTTTTCTAGACAGAGTGAGTTACTCACCAGCAAAGACTGGAACCCAGATGTCCAGTATTGGAAAGTAAAGCAGGCGCCACCTACCCCCAGGCAGCTCAGCTTGGAGTCGCCTAACAGCCACCAGTTCTGTTTTTTTTTGGGGGGGGGCGGTAACCAAGTCACTGACCTTCCTGCCCTGTCTGAAGCAGGTAGCGTGTTGGGGAGGTCGAGGTCAGCAGCAGCCAGCCGGAAATTCTTGGCTGCCAGGTCCGTTGCTATTTTGCACTCAGGCCTCCTTTAATTAAGCCCCTGCTGTGTTAGAGAGCTCTGTTAGTTCCCAGCCCAGGTCTGCTTAGGAAGTCACCTGGTCCTGCCTGCCTGAGGGGCCTGATGACCCGCAGGCTGACCGGCAGGTTGATGGGGTTGCTTCTAAACCTTGAACCAGCTGTTGCAGTAGGCGGAGTCTGCAGACTTTTCCTGGCTGTTTTGATGTGCTTGCCTGGCTACCAGGCACTGCCTAGAGGAAGGAACAGTTTCCTAGAGTGTTTGTGTTCCGCCTCCAGCCTGAAGCAGAATTTTATTTGCCGGTTCTGACGCTCATAAATAAAATAATTTTAAAATGGACTCAAAAGGAAACTAAAGGATCATTTTATTGGGGGGTCAGGAGGCAATCGATCTTGGCAGCTGACAGGAAGAGGCTTAAAAGGCAGAAAGTCCTGTTTTCTGAGTTAGAGGTGAGGGAGACTGGCAAGCTCAACCTGGAGCTCTTCCAGGCCCTGCATGGGGCCCTCCAGCACATGCACGGGGAAGAACAACAGGGTCTCCAGGGAGAGAGAGAGGAGAGAGAGAATGAATTTCCAGAGTGCCAGGGCAAGCAGGCTTAGGATTTGGGCCAGTACTCCCCCAAAAGGAAGACCGGAAGAGGGAAAAGCAAACAGGTAGAACAGACAGGTTAGTGAGATCCTGCCTGGCTTGGGGGAGGGTCTTCTGGAGTAAATACATACTCTGAGGGAATGCCTGTCGGCCCATCTTTAAAATATTTTATCATTTGTATTTTATGTGTATTAGTATATTGCCTACATGTATATAAGTGCACCCATGTCGTGCAATGCCCAAGGAGGTCAGAAGAAGGTGTTGGATCACCCGGAACTGGAGTTAAGGATAGTTGTGAGCTGCCACATGGGTGCTGGGATTGGAACCCAGCAGTTGTCACTTATGTTAAGCCAGTGCTCTTAACCGCTGAGCCGTCTCCAGCCCCTTCCTCCCATCTTAACATGCATTCAGGTGTATCATGTTCCTTGAAGTTAAAGCTTTTGAGGGATGTTCCCCTGTTCAGCTGTTGGACAGGCCCAATTGGATTAACTGAAGGGAGGGGCAATAGTGTGTCTTCCAGTTTTGTGATCTTTGGGGCAGGTGGGAATGTCATCTCTCTCTCATCATGAAGCCCCTTCATGAACACAGAAGGCCACAAATGGCTAAAGCTTAGAGAATAAGAGTCTGTAGTCTGTAGAGTGTGGGTCCTTGGGCAGGACTCCTGTATTAAACTCTGCCCACCCAGCGCTCAGGGACCATTTCGGAAGAGGGTGCAGAAAGATTGTACGAGCCAGGGGAGGAGGTGCAGGACCATATGGAAACAGAGTCCTCCAGGGTCCTGGGACCCTACTCCTATGAATCTATAGCAGTGGTGTCAGCATACACCAGACCCATGCAAACTCTAGCAGACAAAAACCCAGCATAGCCTGGGGAAATGGGCAGCAGGCCTTAGTCTTAGCCGAGGAACTATTGGCAGCTGGTAACTGCTGGGTGAGGGAGAGTTGATCTTCTTTAAGGGAGAGATAGGCTGACTTGACCCCAGTGGATGATCTTGCACTGAGGGATGTCTGGGGACACTAACTTGACTTGATAGACCTTAACATAAATGACAGAATGCATGAAATCTGGTGGGGGGCAGGGAGGGTGTGGGGGCTCATGTGGTGGCATAAAGATGACTAAGATGTTTTGTATTAAATACACAAAACTTCAATTAAAAAAAAAAGTCACATCTCTACCCAAAGCCAGAGGTAGAACTCGGGTTCCATTCTTTTGACCAGAAATCATATAACCATAGATTTAAAAGAGTTAATAGTAAATCCGTAAGACAGTCATACTTGACTAGGTAGAAAGAGCCTCCTGTTGATGCGCCACAGAAAGCACTCCCCTGCCTGTCCTTCTGAGGGACGGCACCCTCCTCACTCCTAAGGAGGGATGGTTGTGATACATCCACTTTTTTTTTTTTTTTTTTTTTTTGTCTTTTTGAGGCAGGGTCTCCCTGTAGCTGCAGCTGGCCTGGATTCTCTGTGGAGACCAGGCTGGCCTCACAGTCACAGAGATCCTGCCTCTGCCCCGAGTGCTGGAATTAAAGGTATGCGTCACCACACCTGGCTGATACATCCCCTTTCTTAACAATTAGTGTGTTGCCAGGACCGTGGAGGTGGTCCAAAGCTTATCATGAGTGGTGCGTTCTCAGCAGCCTCCGAACTTGCTAACATCTACCTCTGTTGAGTGGTCTTTGCCCTTTCTTGGGCATCTGGGATCACTTATGGCCTTGACTTGCTATGTAGGGGGTCATCTTAGGCACAGCTAGGGGCAAGGCCCATTTTCATTGACCAGGGCTGCTTACCCCTCTAGATAGGCAAGGGGTCTTTTGGTCCCCAGCAGCCACCCAGGCCCTAGCCTTTACCTGCCTTTGAGCCTCTGAAGGTGAGGGTTTATCAGGCCTTGGCATCCACACAGGCCTCCTGAGAAATGTCTTCTATGGGTGGGACACTTAAGAACTCACCCCTCCATTGATCTGAGGTTTCTCCTTTGTGGGACTAGTTGTCTTGGGAGGGTCTTGGTGTCTGGCTTTGGAGAGAGGACTGTCCTTCCTGGCAGGCTTTCATTGGGAGGTCACAGGTGCAGAGGGTCAGGACTCATATATTCTTAGCAGGCAGGCAGGAACAAAGTGGCCCAAAGGCTCCATGCCTCTCTCCCTGCTCCCAGACAAGAAAAACTCTTGAACAAAAGTCTTTGGTGCAGGCATCCATCCTGGCAGTGCTAATAGCGCTGGGCCCTGGCTAGTCAGGGCGAGCCCGAGCAAACCCTGGGTTTGTAACTGCGGAGCTGACAACTGAACAAGCCCGATTCTTGTCAGTTTTAAAAATAGCAGTGTGGGAACCCCTCCGAGGCTCCTGGGAACATAATTGGATTGGTGTGTAGAGAGGACTAGCGGAGAGGCGACCAGCTTGGGAGTGATGAAACGTTTTTCTGGCTGCCTGCTGTCGCCCATAGATGCTTCCCTGGTTCCCTGGCAGCTGTTACTGACCTCCCTCCCCTCCCTCCTCTCCCTCTCCTCCCTCCCCTCCCTCCTCTCCCCTCCTGCACTTTTCTAACCAACAGGCTCATTCAGGGCTGGTCTTCGTTCTTTCCCACTTCCCATAATGGAACCCTCAGTTTCTTGTCATCGGGGTCTTTGGAATTTCTTGCTGAGCTGGGAGAAGAGCAGTGGTATAGCCTCTCAGATCATTCCTTCCAGAAACAATGGGTGACAGCCACCCTATTTCTCCTCACTCTAGTTCCCTCTCTGTGCGGGAGACTGTATTTCACTAGTTGTAATGAGAGGAAGAAAGAGAGAGAGAGGAGAGAGAGAGAGAGAGAGAGAGAGAGAGAGAGAGAGAGAGAGAAGTGGAATTAATGTAAAAGCTCCTGAAAGAGCCTTAGACTGTAGTCCCAGTACTCAGGAGGCTGAGGCAGGGGGATTTCTGTGATTGAGACCAGCCTGGGCTGCATAGTGAGTTCTAAGCCAACTTGGGCCACAGAGTAAGACCTTATCTCAAAACTGGGTGGTGCTGGGGGATTGGGAAGAGCAATGATTAAGTACTTGTGAGACTCTGTGTTCAACTTCCAGCACCAGAAAGAGAAAGGTGCCTTGAGAAATCGTAACCGAACTTGGTCCTGTTTGCGCACAGATTTCTAAATGGAACTGAAAAGGGAAGGGGAGGGTGGCTGGGCTGCTATTTTTCCTTCAGCTCAGAGGCTGAATTAACACCCCGTCCCAGGGGCAAAGGAGACACTAGCCTTCCCGTGCAGTGCAGACGTAGAGCTACTGCTGGAGTCACAGCCCTCAAGTTGTGTTTTAACAACCTGACCTCAGTGGATCCTGTGGTCCAGAAACATTCTTCACCATGTCCAGAGAGAACAAGGTGGTGACCAGAAGCTGCCTTGGGCTTCCCACCCTGTGCTCACAGCCTCATCCACATCCAGGCTAGGGGCAAGCTGGAAAATTCCTCCAGGTTTTAAAAACAATAGTTACAAATGTACAGCTCCTTCTGTGCTGTTACCAGCATAAATCAGACATGCTTGTGGGAAGAATGCATGTTAAATGGCAATTATTAATGTCAAAGAAACAATGGTGGGTGCTTTGTGTGCTGGAGTCCTCCTGCCTCTCCCATGTGGGACCTGGCCCAGATTAGGTGCATGGAGTGGCAGGTACTCCCAGTGACACCTAGGGGCCTGAGTGCCCGGCCCCAGGAAGCTCCAGGCTGCATGTCCTAGGTGCTTTAGTTCAGAGGTTACTAGATAATAATGAGTGCTTTGAAAAGTTTCCCTGACCTGCACGTACGTGGTGCACAGAAACTCACATAGCCACACCACATACACATAAAACAAGCAAACAAATAAACGTATGTTTCCCCGAGTGTTCCAGCACCCTGTCTCACTGCCGTCCTTTCCACCCTGCGTCTCTTCTGGTCACACAATCGTGATGGTGATTTGATTTTTATCCCAGGAAACAGTGGCCAATTTCCAATGAGGTGCCCTGAAGAGGGCAACTGAGATGGGCTTTCTGCAGCAGCTCTGTAGCCCTAAGTGGGGTCTGTGTCTGGAAAGGGCCCAGGGCTGGAAGGAGGACTTGTTGAACTTGGTGTAATGGGGAGGGAGGAGCTGCCTCTTTCTGTCAGCTGAGTCGCTGGAGAGCTACCAGCCGAAGTGGGCTGTGTGTACTAAGCCCTTTGAGCAAATAAAGAAAACACTTGATTTATTTGCCAAGTGGCACAGATCTTACACTTAGTAAAGACATTCAGTCATAAATGAACTAATTCTGTCCCCAGAATATATATCTGTCATCAGGCAGGTTGGTTCGGAGGGTCATTCTCAGGATGTCCAGTGAACAGGGAAAGTGCCCTTGAGAATGGCCAATCTGTAAACATCAGAGCTGCCAGTTCCCTAGACTGGAGACAGATGGGTGTGCCTGGCTCTCTTCACATGGTGACAGGTCTCTACACTTTGCAGAGGGACTGTAGGCTGTCACCTAGCAGGAAGGGCACCCGTACTGGAGGATGCAAGCTGGCTACCTTTTATAGATTTTATTTTTATTTTTTAAATTGTGTATGTGTGCTGGCTGCTTTTGTAGAAGACCTGAGTTCAAATCCCAGCACCCACATGGAGGCTAACAACTGTCTGTAACTCCAGTTCCAGGGGATCTGACACCCTTTTCTGTCCTCTGCAGGCATTGCATGACACAGGTACACTTACATACATGCAGGCATAACACTCATACACATAGAATAAAAATAAATAATTTTTCTTTTTTTTTTTTCTTTTTGGTCTTTTTGAAACAGGGTTTCCCTGTAGCCCCAGCTGGCCTAGAACTCACCATGTAGACCAGGGTGGCCTTGAACTCGCAGAGATCTACCTGCCTCTCCCTCCCAAGTGCTGGAACTAGGCATGTGCCACCTCGCCCAGCAAAAAATAAATAAATTTTAAAAAATTGTATGAGTGTGTGTGTGTTTGCTGGGACTTGAACTCGGGTCCTCTGGAAGAGCAGCATGTACGCTTAACCACTGACCTGTCTCTTCAGTTTAACACAGTACAGAACAGAGATTCCAGTGCATGGAGACTAACCAGTCAGGTCCTTAGCTCTGAGGACTCCCCTGGGGAGAAAGGAGCCCAGCCCAAGGCATCCCGACTTCCTTCTCTTTCAGGTACCAGCTCACTTTGTCATCCAGCCCTTCACTGGCCTTTTTTTTCAGATGCCTGTGGAGTCCAGGAATGGGCTTTGGAGTCCCCCAGCCTGGTCTGGATTGTTGGTGTCCCAGGTGGGGATGGCCCCATGGAGCTCAGGGATCTGCCTCCTGTCAGGGCCACGCTCTGGGTATCTCCCACTGAAGGAAGGAGCAGTGGACAGGATCCTGGTGTGAAGACAGCTTTTCCCCCTGGCCCAGGGCCCATGGGCTAGCTGTGTATTCCTATGACTAGCTGCTCTCTTCTGACTGGTACTTCCCCAGAGGGCTGAGACAGCATGCTGTGTTGGGCTCCATTTGTTATGAAGTCAGCTAATTAGGGGTCTGTTCCCTGGCACCCAGACAGCAGTTCCTGGGTATGTGTCCATAGGGTCTCAGCCCCAGCTAAGGATTGGCACTGGGCAGTAAAGGGCTGATTCCTCTAGTCTTGGACCTGTGAGAATTTCTCCTGTCAGAATGTGTGACACCCAGGGGAACTGCTTCTAATATGACTTTGGGTGGCCAGTAGGACCCAGGGAGCTTTGGCTGCCTGCCTGCCAAGGATCAGGGAAGCCTGGGAGCCGTCTGTGGCATATGCCGGGGTCTCAGAAGAGGAGCACAAGTCAGGGAGTATCTTGTTGGCACCGTTCTGTGTCTTCCAGCAGCCGAGACCTGGGCACAGGTCCTTGGCGGTTTTGTGGCAGCCTCTCCAGGCCCCGAAGAACCCGTGTGTGGGGATTGATGGGGACAGCAAGTCCTAGTTCATGGGAAGGGCTTGATGCTAGATTCTGCCTTCTGGGGAGGCACCAGGGCACCTTCGCCTACAAAGTCTGTGAGTGGACGGACACCCAGGCTGCCCAGTTCCAAGCTTCAGCAGGTCTCTCCAGGTATGGTTCTGAAAGTTTCCTCATAACTAAAAAGCAGATTTCCTATCCCTGGCATGGGGACCATTTCCGCAGCCTCTTGGGCACTTTTCTGTTTGGAGAGATACTTGCCTGGGTCCCGAGTATCCAAAACGCATCCTCCTTGGATGGGGCTTTTTACCTTGAATGTACACTGAGACTTTTGACCCCTGGCTCTGTCATAGAACACAGCAGTTCTCATCTGTATAAACATCATGGAACTGACCTTTGGCCGGATTGGCTCATGTTTCCCTGTAGGGGTGGAGGGTGAATGGTCCAGGCTCTGCAAGGCCACAGGCCTGTGCCACAGCTGCCCCTCTCCCCCATGGCCTGTGTGTGAGTATATGAGGAGATATTCAAGGTGAAATCTCCCTGGCAGGCAAGTAGCGGGCGGTGTGGACAGCCACACAGATGTTTTTACCCCAAAGGTGTAGCATTATTTGTAAGAGCCAAGGGTAGAACAGTCATGTCCGTCAACACGCAGGCTAGCTAGCAAAATGCAGTCTGTCCATCCACTGGAAATTGCTTAGCCATACAGATGGACTCGAATATGTCATAAATAGGGTTTGAAAACATACCCGGTGAAGTAAGGCAGACACAAAAGGGTGTGATTCCAACCATACACAGTGCCTGGATTCAGACAGAGGAATGGTGGGTGGGTGTTATATGAGAACAGTGTGTTGGGGAAGATGAGAAGGCCTCAGGGTATAGATGGCGGTGATGGTTATGTGTGTCATGCCATGACATTGTATGCTTATGAATGTTGGAAAGGACACCGATGACCTTCTGTGTACTCAGCAGAAAGCACGGTCAGCTGCACATGGCCGTTGGCCAACCCCTGCTATAGACTTGTGCTGCTCTGTTAAGTGTGAGATTGGATCCAGGAATAATTGAGCCTGTGAAAGGGCCTCAGAAGGCAGGTGAGGTTCCTCGGATGGGTGGCAGTTTTCCGTTCAGCTCAAACTCCAAACTCAGGATCTTGTGTCTCTTGCAGGAGTCTACATAACTGCTAGTTTCTGTCCTCATAGTGATCCCCTGAGCAGTGACAGGTGTAAACAGCATAGGCTTTGGAAAGCCCGGCATTTAATTATGTCACATCCATGAATTCCACACGTATGCACATTTGTCACTGGTTGCGTCCTGGCCAGTGGCTCTGTATCTGGCTTGGTGACCTCCACATCACCCTCATGCCTTTGAACCTTTTCAGGGAGCGCATGGAGCTTCTGGAGGAAGCCAAGAAGATGGAGATGGCCAAGTTCCGGTACATTCTGCCTGTCTATGGCATATGCCAGGATCCAGTTGGCTTGGTCATGGAATATATGGAGACAGGCTCTCTGGAGAAGCTGCTGGCCTCAGAGCCGCTGCCGTGGGACCTGCGCTTCCGCATTGTGCACGAGACAGCTGTGGGCATGAACTTCCTGCACTGCATGACCCCACCACTGCTGCACCTTGACCTGAAGCCTGCCAACATCCTGCTGGATGCCCACTACCATGTGAAGGTAGGGACCACATGAGCCCTACCTGGCTGCGGGCAGCCAGTACACAGGATGACTTGGGAAGGAAGGGATCTGTGTCCAGGTGGATCTGGGATTCCCACATGGAGTTCTGGAAAAGAGATGCTGCTTCTTAGAGGCAAGAACTTGAAGTCAGGGTCTTTTTCAGCGTGAGAGCTGAAGTCCCCGGTTTGTAACGTGTTGTAAATCTACATGATGTGTAGTTGGAGGTGGACCTCTGGGACCTTCTCCCCCTGGCACTCTCTAGGCTCTGAGAACCCTGAAGCAGATTAAGGACACAGGGATCCGAGGCTTACTGTCTTGTGAAATCACAGCAGAGACTGCGCTTTGGACCAGTGGGACCCCCGGGTCCTCTGGTGAAGGGGTGTGTTTGCTCACACTGGTCTGGGCTGTTGGCGGGGTCTGCGGTATTCCGGACATTTGTCCCCTCATTCCCCTGTATGCTGCCATATGTTTGGGAGAGCTGTGGCATGCTCCCAGGAAGACACTTGACCCTCTTCCCGAGCGCCGTCCTCCGTAGTACAGCCAGGAGTTGAGATGGGGTGCATCCTCCCCAACTCGGTACCTGGTGGAGAGAGGAAGTAAGGAGACACTACCTCTGGGTGTCATCCTGGTCAGTAAGGGAGAGTGCTGATGCTGTGTTCTCCTCCACTCTGGGGGTGCTGAGTGACATCATGGTGCTTTCTGAAGCTCATCCACGTGTCTTTCAACACTGGATGCTCACCAGGCACTTAATGCCTAGTGAGAAAGTGAGGGCCGTCCTTAACAAACGGAGCCGGGCCCCCCTCGGCCCCCCTCGGCCTCCCCTCCAGGTCATTGTTCCCTCAGCCTGACGCAGCTTTAGTTCCTGTAGTGTCAGTGTTGGTGACATGGTGTCAGTGGTGTTGGTGTCAGTGTCGGCCGGATGGCTAGTTGGGTGCTGTAGAGCCCTGGTCAGAAGATGGTCCTTCAGCATGCTGAGACTCAGAGCCACCCCCTCCCCTGATCCACCCTAAAGCCCTGCAGAAGCTGCTTTTTGTGAGTTAGTCACGGAGAACCTGAAAACAAACAGGAAGGTGCTTACACAACAGCGTTTCTCTGAGTCTTAGAAACAGCCATCTGGGACAGGCAAGCAGGCCTGCGGGGAGGGCTAAGGGTCTGTACCTCGATGCAGATAGGGTCCTCAGGTTTCTGGGCCCTTTGCAGTTCAGACTTACTCTGGGATCTTGAGGCAGGGGCTGGGAGCTGTCATTCTGCCAGCTCCCCTCCCTGTGCCCAGGAAGACACTGCTTCTCCCCCTGGTTTGCCAAGTGCATTAATTACCCGTAACATTAAACTATTACCTGATGTCACTCTGTATTAAGTACACTAACTAGCTCAGTTAGAACATTGACTGTAAACAAGCCATTTCCAGTTGGAGCGCAAGCTCTTGGTGTCTGATCCCAGGCTGCAGCCTTGGAGCCAAGTGGCCCAGAACAGACTCTGCTCATCAAGACACTAGAGCAAAAGCCCTTCCTGGGTGCAGAGAAACCTTTTTCTCTAAGGCAGCAGGGACCTCTTTGGTAGCTTGGTCTAGCTGTCCCAAAATAGAAGGGTTAGGCTCTTGGGGGGCCCTGTGAGCCTTGAGCTCTCTAGGAATGACTGAGTTCGATGCCAGTGTGAGTGTTTGAATCATGAGGCATCAGTGTTCATTCGTGAGAGTTTGGGGAAGAGGCCATTTCCTGGGCAGGAAGACTGAGCATGAGATAGGCCACCGTCCAAACTCCCACATCCTGGTGTGCATGCAGTCTCCTACAGAGAACTGAGGCTGCGGCCTTTTGCCAAGTGTGTTTTGAAGTGGCTGGCTGTCCCTGGTGTGCTCTTGAGGTCCCCAGCTCTCGGTCTGTCTGCATTTCTGAATGAAAACATTTCAGGCTGCTGGTAGTTGTTGGACTGAAACTGTCTGCCAAAACTTAAACTGGAGAGGTGCAATGGATGAGTGTTGTCTCTTAACTTGGAGCAGCATTGAGGGTCTACAGGACAGGGTTGATGGCAGCTGGCAGCGTCCGTCCCAGAGTTGTGGGTTTCTCTTGAGGCCTTGGAGGCTATGGAAGCAGACTGAGGTTAGGGCCTACTGGTCAGAGACAAAGGGCCAGGCCTGGTCCTGGGGGTGTCTTCCTGTCGGCTCCCACAGCCGTCCTCCAGGTCCCTTAGTCACTGCTCTGTTCTTTTTGCTCTGCTGCAGTGATGACACCAGGCCCGTAGGCTCCCTTCATGGGCACGGCCGGCCTGAAAACAGTCCTGACTCAGCCCATTTCCTGTTGCTGCCTGGGTGTGTTTGAAGAGGAGCCCAGGAGTGAATTAAAAGGCTTGAGGGAGAAGGGAAAGGGGCTGTTTCCCCCTTTCGTGCCGAGTTGGTGCTTAAGCCCACAAGGTACTTTAAAGGGTCTGGTTTGCACCAGGAAAGGGGTGCTCCCTGGAGGGGCTTCCCAGGTCTGTGGCTATGGGGACACCTTTACCCACAGGGGCCTATCTCCTCCATGGACTCGGGAAGTAGAGGTGGGGGTGTTCCACAGTGGCGGGTGTCTGGGGCTTCCTGAGCTGGGGCCTCATCACCAAGGGAGGGGACACCATGTTTGGAGGCGTCAGCGAGTGTCTGTAGATCAGTGAGCCCAGTAAGTGGTGAGGTGTGTGTTTTGCTTGCTTTAAAGGCCTCTGAAGACAAGTTGGGCTTTAAAGGACCTGCTGGCACTCGTAGTCTCCACAGCTGGAAGGTCGCACAACCGGCCTGACAGCAGACACCCCAGCTTTTCACGTGGCTCCCTTTAGTGGCTCCCTTTACCTGAAAGCCCAGGGCTGCTTTGCCCTTTCTGCTGACTGTAGCTTTCCAGCCACCAAGGCAGATATGCAGACTTACAGGAAGCAGGACTGACTGGCTGTCGCTCTTGGGTTCTGCCAGTGAATTCCTTCCTTTAAGCATTATCTCTTCCCTGTCCATCAAGTTTATGGATCATGATATCTCTAGGCCTGTCTGTCCTGCACCCCTGTGCTTCCTATTGGCCTGGGGCTAGGCTCCCTGGAGGACTAATTCGCTTTCTGACTGCTATGTTACAGATTTCTGACTTTGGGCTGGCCAAGTGTAATGGCCTGTCCCACTCACATGACCTCAGCATGGATGGCCTGTTCGGCACCATCGCCTACCTCCCTCCAGAGCGCATCAGGGAGAAGAGCCGGCTCTTTGACACGAAGCACGACGTATACAGGTGTGTGACACACCACCATGCTCTGTGTGTCAGGCTGGGGGCTCTGGGCCTTGTCGTTGCTTCTTGCCCTGAACAGCAAGGCTCAGGGTATCAGTCACTCATGGGGTTTAGTCCACATGCAGAGAGTGTGTGCATCCTGGGCTTGGGGGTTATAGCTGTGGGTACAGGTTCCCCAGGGCACACGAAAGCCCCTTTCCTTCCTATGGGCGGTGCTGGCTGAGGAGATGGTTCCTGGCTAACGCCAGGTAGACGTAGTTAAAGCAGCAGCTGCCAGCCCAGCACTGCACACGCTTTGGCATTGTCGTGAAATGTGGGCTTCATTTCATGTCAGTAGAAGCCGCTGCTTTGAGTAGCCCACGTGTCTGTATGTGTGCATGTGGCTCTGGGCTGCTCGAAGCTCAACCTCCTTGAACTCTGAAGTGAGCAGCTCACACTTATAGGTCACCTGCCTCTGAGGCAGAGTCCCCAGGATCTGAGTATCTAGAGAAGAGCCCCCAGGTATACACCCCCCCCAGAGAGCAGCCCCCAGGACACACATATACACACACACACACACACACATATACACACACACACACACACACATATACACACACACACACACACACATATACACACACACACACACACACATATACACACACACACACACACACATATACACACACACACACACACACATATACACACACACACACACACACATATACACACACACACACACACACATATACACACACACACACACACACATATACACACACACACACACACACATATACACACACACACACACACACATATACACACACACACACACACACACAAACACACACACAGGCCTTTTCAGACTGGGAAGGGAAAGGTCCTAATCACAGGGACTTCTCAGAGAGGATCCAGCCCAGAGCATCCGGCTCCGCCTTTGTCATCCGTCCTGGCTGACTGGTTTGACAAAGGCCATTGTGCCTGTGTACTGCTGGGCTCTTGAGCGTCTGATGGCCCTCTGGGAACTAGTCAGGACTTGTAGAGTTTGGGGAGAGAGGTACTCTGTTTATTTTAGAGTTGGCTTCCAACTTTTGAACCTATAGGTTCCAGCTAATTCTCAATGAGAGTTAGGCTAAATTTTTAAATTCTTAAAAAATATATATCAGATTGGCTCCATTTTGGTGAACCTAGTTTATATTATGCAAACATATGTATCCCAGGAGTCGAGAGGGTTTGGGGCTCAACTGGCAGAACCCTAGCGACCCTCTTACAGGAGCATTTTGGTCAGAACCTGACTTTGGATCTTGAAGGCTTAAAGTTACAGTAGAGATGAGGGGTTGGTGAGAACGCCTGGCATATGTCCAAGTACCTACTCTGCCTCCCTGTGTGTGAGATGGCAACTCAGGCAATCTCCCTGAGAGCTCAGGGTCCAGGTGTAGACGGCCTCCAGACACCCCCTGATGTCCGAAGGCCGGTGCTTAGCTGGCTGAGTTTAGAAGGCAGTGAGGAGGTTTCCCCAGACTTACTGCTGTGTGTGAGGAACACTACCAAACCCACAGCTCCAGCATCCCACTGACACCTGGTTTCTCTTTCCAGCTTTGCCATTGTGATCTGGGGTGTGCTCACACAGAAGAAGCCGTTTGCTGGTGAGTGGGGGTGTCCTTAGCCTTCTCAGCTCCTCCATAGGGCCTGTGGTCTATGCTGGGCTATGGATGAACCTCTCAGAGCCATCCTTAGGGCAGATGCTTGTCCTGTTTTGCACTGTGCGGAACCCACATTGGCAGAGCCCTCCTTGGTGTCATTTATATACAGGGAGAGACAGATCAACTGTGGCCATGTTCATAAGCCAACTGGTATTTTATGTGTGGTAAAATATATATAACAACAGATACATGTTTCACTATTTTAAGTGCATATATCCTTGGTAGTCCAGCCATTCATTGTTAAACAAACATCATCACTAACTAGTTCTGGAAGGTTCCCATCATCCCAGCAGAAACCCTATCTCTGTTAACTGGGCCTGTGGTCCAGCCCTTCCTCTCTCCCCTGCTTCCTCCCTCCCTCCCTCCCCTTCCCTTCCTCTCCTTTCTTTCCTCTCTCCCTCCCTCCAAAAATCATGTAACATATATGTGACAGAGCCTGCTGTGCTAACCGTTCTAAACATCCAGAGAGCAGCATAATAACATTCATGTGGCTACAGCTGCCTCCAGCACCTGCCCCACCCTGACTTCTGCCTGTGGCATTTCAATACCCCAAGTTAAGTTCTTATAAAGCTTCAGTAGCTTCTAGCCGCTTTTGAAAAAAGAGTTCCTTTCCTCTACTAAGATTTCTGGATACTCCCTATGTGGTATATAACCAATGATATTTGAAAATACAGATCATATTCAGTATGTGTGAGGCCCTGGATCTGGGAGCCCATTGCTGGTCCAGCCACAGACTGAAGCCAGGCATGAAAAAGGGGCCAGGGTAGGGGGTAGATCCTCAGCATGGCCAGACTCAGAATATTCTGGGAGCATCTCCCAGCAGAGTGGGTCAGCCGTGTGCCTGCCCCCATTGCTCACCCTCTCCCCTCTGACTCCCCACATGGAGGTCCATCGTCTTTTTTTTTAATGGTAGACTGCCAGCTGGACATAAAATTGATACCGGTGGCTCAGGAAAGTGGTGTTAAGTGTCAAGGATCAAGGGCCTTGACTTTTATTACCTTGTAATTAGTGGGATCAAGGTGCAGGCCTTCCAGGGTGTGGTGTAGGCTCCCTTGGGTCATCTTTGGCAGCAGAAAATCTTCTAGTGTTCACTTGACTTTCGTTGGGTTAGGACAGGCTGCTGGGTTTGGAAGGCTGGGTTATCAGGGAAATAGCCTGCAGATACTGGAGAGAGAGGCATTGCACAAACTTAACGGGAAAGAGCACAGAGCGTCAGTGTGAACCCTGGCAGCTGCCGGGGACTTTGGGCCAGTTTTCCACACCTGCTGATGGGTGTGTTTGGAACACAAGGGTGGGGAACAAATGGCTTCATGAGCTGCAAGCAGTTCAGGATGAGCACAGCTCACGCATTGAGGGTCACCTTGCGCCCTTCCCAACCAGTGCTGACGCTGTGGCTAGCACATTGATAATAACCAGTGGCAGAGCCCTTAACGTTCTCATTGTCCTTCAGAAGGTCACAGTGCCGGGAAGCATGTAGTTTTTACAACTGGGAAAACAGAGTGGTGTGTCCTGTAAAGAAACTTTAAAGAAAGCCCCAGGCTTGGAAAGGGAGGGTGGTGATCTCTTGGCCCTTGGCACTTCTCCAGACTTGCTCACTGGGGAGCTATCTCCCTTCCTGCGGAGTCCTGACACGTGTGCCTTCTTTACAGATGAGAAGAACATCTTGCACATCATGGTGAAGGTGGTAAAGGGCCACCGTCCGGAGTTACCTCCCATCTGCAGACCACGGCCCCGTGCCTGTGCTAACCTGATAGGGCTCATGCAAAGGTGCTGGCACCCAGAGCCGCAGGTGCGGCCCACCTTCCAAGGTGAGCGTCCCTGCCTCTCTCATCGCTGCCGTGTGATGGTTCTGCCAGTGACATTAGACCAGGACAGGGTTGAGGGCTGAGCTGCTCAGGTGGGGAACAGTACAATAGACCAATGCAAGCCCAGCATAGACAGGTTGGCCCAGCCCCTACTTTAGCTTGTCCAACACTCAGGGCTGGGATGGGTCACTGGAACCAGGTGGTCAACACTGATGTCCACCTCTGCTCCCAGTGGGCCGCATTTGCTGTCCAGGGAGCTTGGAACCCTGTACTTCAAGTTTAGATACAATGGTTTGTCTTTGTATCTTGAGTGGCTAGGTGTGGCTGGTGGACTTTCTCTTGCGGTCTTCTCTTCTTGGACAGATGTGTCTTTGGGATGGGCTTTGATGGAGTTGACGTTCACATATGTAGGGAGCACACCAGTGGACTGGGGCTCACCTGCTGGCCGGCCCTGGTAGTTCTGTCCTGCGTGTCTGGCAGGTTCCTGAGGATGCCAGACATGTCCTTTGCGGCTTAGGGGGTGGGTTGCCACTGCTTCTATCCCCATAGAATGGCGTTAGGAGTCATAGACACATCCAAGACAGCCCGCTTTATTTTCTCTCTCAAAGAAATTACTTCTGAGACTGAAGACCTGTGTGAAAAACCAGATGAAGACATGAAAGATCCAGCTCAGGAGCCAGGAGAGAAAAGCTCTCTAGCCTCCAAGAGCGAGGTAAACACACCGCGTCTACTCATTTCCTTTGTTCTGGTGGTAGAATTTTCCAGTCCGACCTCCCCTTCTGCAAATTCCTCACCATTTCCCTTCTGAGCCTGGTCTGTTCCTTCCTCTGGAATTAAAAAGTTGTCTACCCACATCCTGCTTGAGTGTGTATGTGAGCAGCCTGGGCACTGGACCTTGACAGGTGCTCATGGAACTGTGGTGGTGGGGAGGGAGGGTCAGAGGGCCCCAGTCCTGCTAAGCCCAGGAGAGTGGAGGGTGGACAGTATGGATTCTTCTTTACCCCTGGGCTAGAGGTCCTGGCCACTTTTTTACTCTGTTCATAAACAGCTTGTGTTATAAGTGCCACTTGGTTATTCAGAGGTAAAGAGGAGAGGTCTGGGAGTTCCAAGGCCCCAGGCTAGCTGAATGCCTCAGGGTAATAATTAAAGCGGACTTGCAAAGCCAGGTTGATAAGGGAGCTGCATAACTTGGGGTTATCTGGCATTAGGCAGTTTCTCCCAGGGAGATGCATAAACATTTATGGGGTAGGTGAGAGTTGGGGACCAAGGTTGAGGGGGCAGCCTGGGCAGACCCAGTCCTTGGATGTGTGATAAAAGGCAGCCAGTAAGTGGACAACGTGACTTAGTATACCAGGCACGACCACGTCCAGCCATTCCCAAGAAGAGTGGGGCTTAGAGCAAAAGCAGGCCACTTAGTCGATAGAAATCTGCTTAACTTGTAGGCGCTGGACCCTTCAAAAGCCTCCCTCCCCTCATTCATACACAGCCCTGGGTCAGACTTACAGAAGTCACAGGCTTTGATAGCAGAGACTCCAGCCCACCTCCTTTCCTTTGATTTCTTGCTGGATGGTCTGCTGTGGGTGGACAGTGTCCAGCCATGCCTGTTCTGTGCTCTTGGCTTACCCATGGACTGCCTTTGATTTGGATGGTGCCCCATGAGTCGGTGGTACCCATCACTTCCCTCTTGTTGAACTCACTCTTGTTACAATGTCTTTGTGGCAGGGAGACCTGGGAGGTGTCATTACAGCCCTGAGTTTCTGGTCTCCCTGGTGCTGAGTAGCCACAGGACCTGCATTTCTGCCTGGTGGCTGATAGGTTCTCAGCCTTTCCCTTCCAGCCCTGGCTTGCGGCTGAGAGTAACAGAGTCCTCACCACCTGCCTTTTCATCTTGCAGGCCAGGCCCGGGTCCTCACGCCTTAAGCGTGCCTCTGCTCCCCCCTTCGATAATGACTGCAGCCTTTCCGAGCTGCTGTCACAGTTGGACTCGGGGATCTCTCAGACCCTCGAGGGCCCCGAGGAACTTAGCCGCAGCTCCTCCGAGTGCAAGCTGCCGTCGTCCAGCAGCGGCAAGCGGCTCTCAGGGGTGTCCTCGGTGGACTCGGCCTTCTCTTCCAGAGGATCCCTGTCACTGTCGTTTGAGCGGGAGCCTTCCACGGGAGGTGAGTGACTGAGAACTGGTGAGAGCTCGCACGGGGCCTCAGCAACCGAACCCTCAAGCACTTGCCCAGATGGCTGCCTGTGTTCTCTCCTGAGTTTTGGTGTCCGCAGTGTAGTTGGTACTCGGAGCACAGTTGATACAGTGTGAGGGGGACAGGCCAGATCACCTGGCTACGCCAGCCCTGGGTTAGAGACTGGCCTCAGGTCTGCAGACTGCAAAGCCTAAGTTTCATCCGGTGAGACCACTATCTAGAGGCCTTCTCTTGTGGGTGCCAGCCCTGTACCCCATTCTCAGACAGTTCCAGGTCACCCTAACTCTAAGCTTTTGCGTTTATGTGATGTCTGTCCTGGGGACTCTAACACCTGCCGCTCTGCAAGCTGCCTCTGGGAACCCTCTCAGCCGGCCTCATCGTTACGTTAGATTTGATGGCCTTTCTTTTTATGATCTTTTTTCACACATAATTTATTTCAGGGTGGGGCATGTAGGTGCCATGGTGCGTGTGTAACGGTCACAGGACAGCTTGCGAGAGTTCTTCTTCTTCTACCATGTGGGTCCTGGGACTTGAACTCAGGTTGTTGGGTTTGTCAACAAGCACCTTAACCTGCTGAGCCATCTTGCTGGTCCTGATGGTCTTTCTTTCTGGAAGGGACATTGCCCCTGTCCTGCCCCAAGGTCTCCTTGACTGCCCTATCCCTGGCGTGCCGTGACTGCTCCCGAAAGCATGTGTATTTTCACCTAGACTGTGAACCTGTTGTCTCGGGGTCAGCGGGGTGGGGGTACTCTTCTGGAGGAGAGGGCGTGGGATCTTACCAGCCTGTGGTGACTTTTTCTGTAGAATGTAGGGGTAAGCAGACATTGAGGATTAAGATTCTAGAGTGGTTCACAAAGGCAGGCAGAGAGGACCAGTTTTGACGGGAGCCAAGTGGTGGGCAAGAGAGTGGAAATAGGACGGCCAGTGCAAATTGACAGAGGGACACCTTGGAGACCTTATCTAAGCTGCCCAAGGGCTCCCCAGATCTGAAATACCCCGGGGTGGGGTGGATGCTTAAGGCCTGCAGGTGTGCATCCTGAGTGACTTTGCTCTGAATCCCTCAAGGTATGGCCCACTCACTAGACTTGGTCCTCGTAGCCTTAGAAGCCCACATCCTGCAGCATCAGTCTGGCCCTGACTGTGGGGACTCTCCCTCTCCTCGTGGGTCGTTGGCCACCGGTCCACGAGGACAAAGGGAGCAGAAGCGACGAGCAGGGTCAGGACCACTAGTGAGCACTGACGGAAGATCCGCGCAGGTTCAGTGAAACAGCTCCAGACTCAGTGAAACAGCTCCGTTTATTCAGTGGGAGTAGGGAAAATATAGTGTGGAGGCAGCAGCCAAAGCTTCAGCTGATAGGTGCTCATAGTATGCTTTATTTACGTGTGGCAGTGGGCTCCTATCAGGCAATGCCTGATTATCATACAGAAAAAACCTGGGGGTAGTTTTTACTCCAGGTAACTATTGCCAAAGGTCATGTTCCAAATAAGGTCAGGCACCCGTGCTTGGCGGCACTTTCCAGGTAAGTCAGGAAGAGAGCAGGAGGCCCTGCTGAGAAGGGGAGTCCTTCCATATGGCGCCGAGCCCCTTAGAGCTATCCCGACATGGAGGACTACAACCCTAGCAGCAGGGTTCCCAACACCTGACCTCTAATGTTTCCCTCCTCTCCCGACAGATCTGGGCACCACAGATATCCAAAAGAAGAAGCTAGTGGATGCCATCGTGTCAGGGGACACCAGCAAGCTGATGAAGATTCTGCAGCCCCAGGATGTGGACCTGGTGCTGGACGGCAGTGCCAGCCTGCTGCACCTGGCTGTGGAAGCTGGACAGGAGGAGTGTGTCAAGTGGCTGCTCCTGAACAATGCCAACCCCAACCTGACCAACAGGAAGGGCTCCACCCCGCTGCACATGGCCGTGGAGCGCAAGGGGAGGGGCATCGTGGAGCTCCTGCTGGCCCGGAAGATCAGCGTCAACGCCAAGGATGAAGATCAGTGGACTGCCCTGCACTTCGCGGCCCAGAACGGGGATGAGGCCAGCACTAGGCTGCTGCTGGAGAAGAATGCCTCGGTCAATGAGGTGGACTTTGAGGGCCGGACGCCCATGCACGTGGCCTGCCAGCACGGTCAGGAGAGCATCGTGCGCACCCTGCTGCGCCGTGGTGTCGACATGGGCCTGCAGGGAAAGGACGCCTGGCTGCCTCTACACTACGCTGCTTGGCAGGGCCACCTGCCCATTGTGAAGCTGCTAGCTAAGCAGCCGGGGGTGAGCGTGAATGCCCAGACGCTGGACGGAAGGACACCCCTGCACCTGGCTGCCCAGCGGGGACACTACCGCGTGGCCCGTATCCTCATCGATCTGTGCTCTGCCGTCAACATCTGCAGCCTGCTGGCACAGACGCCCCTGCACGTCGCCGCGGAGACTGGCCACACTAGCACTGCCAGGCTGCTCCTGCACCGTGGTGCTGACAAGGAGGCTGTGACCTCAGAGGGCTGTACTGCCCTGCACCTGGCTGCCCGCAACGGACACCTGGCCACTGTCAAGCTGCTTGTGGAGGAGAAGGCCGATGTGCTGGCCCGGGGGCCCCTGAATCAGACGGCACTGCACCTGGCCGCAGCGCAAGGGCACTCGGAGGTGGTGGAAGAGCTGGTCAGCGCAGACCTCATCGACCTATCTGATGAGCAGGGCCTCAGTGCACTGCACCTGGCCGCCCAGGGCAGGCATGCACAGACTGTGGAGACTCTGCTCAAGCATGGAGCCCACATCAACCTGCAGAGTCTCAAGTTCCAGGGCGGCCAGACCCCTGCGGCCACACTCCTCCGGCAGAGCAGCAAGACCTAGCGTGTAGCTCCGCTCCGTGTGGGCGTCTGGTCTCTCCTAACCTCGTGTGCTCTGGGGACAGAGGGTGCTGTGCTGGGGCACTCGCCCACCCTGTTGGTGGCTTGCCCAATTGTTGACCAAGTGGAGGCCATGGACAAGGCAGGCGGTGCAGCTGTCGGGCCAGGTGGTGCCACTGGCAAGGCCCCTCCACCTGAGGGCATCCATCAGGCACTGGCTGACCTGTGGCCAGCCAGCACCTGCGATGTCAATCGGGGCGATGGGTCTGTGGCATTTCATTGTGGTCCTGATGGGCTGCTGATGCGGGTCTTTCATGACAAAGCCTGGACAAGACTGTCCCCTCTGTCCTAGACCAAGCCACCTCGACATCTTGGCCGAGGCATGAGAGGGGTCCTGCCCTTGGTTTTTCCCACTGAGCAGGTGGAGAGGATCCTGTCTCTGGAGACTTAGTTGGTTGACACGCCAGCTTTGCCTGAGACAGATGAGGACGTGCCTGGCACGGCCAGTTTAATCTGGAGGGGGTGTCTGTAAACTCAATGGGGCTAGCTTCACAGAACAGCCTTACCAGCATTGAGATCTGATTTCATTTGTTCTGTGGTGACCGCTAGGTCACCATGCCCTTCCCCCACTGCCCTCCTGGTTACTGAGTTCTCCTTACCTAAAATGGCTTTGGAAGCATCAGAGCTGGATATATAAAAATCATTGAAAAATTCTTTATAAACTGAGTTTTATACTGAAAATAGTTATTTAGTCAAACTGTTCTTTCAGGCTCCTGTTTTTTGGCAAGGCGGTATCTCCTGCCAAGGGCTTTTCTGACCTACCCTGTGGCAACTCTGGGTGTGCCCCAGCCGCAGCAGTTGGGGTGTGCCTTGAGGTGGCCATAGGAGGTGGTTGCAATCTCAGGTGTCAGAGAATTTTGGGTGTCAGAGATTTGATCAGCCTCATCGCTTGTCGGTATGCCTGTCCCACCTGATACGTTTTGAGCATTGTCACTGTAGATGTGAGTTGAGAAACTGACCTTGTATTCCAGTCTGTGCTGTGTGTGTGTGGCCTGGTGTGTGGCAGAGATTGACATTCATGTATTGTGTACGTGGATGTGCATCGTGGGCAGAGTGCTGCTCTTTTATGACAGGAAATAGGTAACTGGAGCTGGCTATGTTTTAATACGCCTCAACCTGCTTTTACTGTCTCCCATTCCTGCTGTGTAGAACACAGCGACCACAGGAAGTCTGCAACATTAATAAAGGATTATTCACTTACTTCTGGAAGTTAACAAGACTTGGGTTTTTTTTGTTTTTTTTTTTTTTAATAAACAAGCTTTCACCCTCTGATCCCTGAAAGCTAGAGGTCTAAGGCAGCAAGCAGCCTGGGATTTAGAAACATCACACACCAAAGCGGCCCAGGGCCTAGGAGATGCAGGAGGCAGAAAATGTCTTCCCTTCTGAGTCAGGCTCTTCCACACCTGGATCCAGTGGAGAGGTACTCCCAGCACCAAAGTCTGCATTTCTTTTGTTTATTATTTCCATGTGTTAATTTTATGTTTGAAATAATTTCAGGTTACAGAAGTGGTAAGAAGCCTGCCTAGACTCTAGGCTTCTCGTTTAATTACGTTTGATCTCATTTGCCTGATCCTCCTTTTGTTAACCCTCCACTCACCTTTCTTCTCAGCCTTCCATCTACCCACCATGTGTCACGTGGCGTGTCCACCCACCCATCTACCGAGCTACCCGACTCTGACCACCCACTTGTCTGCACTCTGTCCAGCCTCTCTCTACCTATCCACCCACCTGTCCACCTGTCTGCCCAGCCTTCTGCTCCCACTCTGTTTTTCCACCCCCTGTTACATCTCCGCCTTCAGTGCACAAGTCCTAAAAACAAGTACTTTCCCTGCCTAACGGCCACCATCACCTGTCACGATCAGGAAGTCAGTGTTGGTACGATACTATCTAAAGCACAAATCCTTTCCTAATACTTCAAATGGCTTCACAAACATCCTTTATAAACAAAACCAGAAGGCAGGCCAACAAGTGGCTCCTTTTAGCCCCCACCAGTCCTAGATTCTGTCTAGATTCCTCCTGTTTAGTCATCGCATCTCTTTTTCTTCCGGCTCGGCTCTTGTCATCTGTCTCTCGTCTTCGACTTTGACACCTGAGCTGTTCAGCATGTAGGTTTCTCTGACTCTCCTTGTGATGCGACCCTGTGTTCCCGCCTCCCTGTTTAATTTTTCCACTGATAGTAGTGCCTGGTCAGGATGCCTGTTTAGCCAGTGGGTCAAACTCCGTTACCCCTTATCTTGATGCTCAGTGATCCTTGAGTTGGTCAGCTTAAGTTTAGGGCCTCCACCACATGCTCTCCCTGAGTGCCTTGACTCACTGAGGCACTGTGAGGCTTATGTTACCTATACCCCTCCCTCCAGAAGCAGCTATTTTTGCAAGGAAACCCCTTCCCTCTGGCAGAGATCCCTGTTAGAAAGCCAGATCCAGGTGCTGGCTATTTCCACCATTACTGGGGTGTCCTGATTTCTAGGCCCTCAGCAGAGAGACTGGGAAGAATGTGTGTGACTTTCATGTGTATCACGTGCCATTTTTGTGTCTTGCTAGATCAAGGCCCTCACCAACAGCCCCAGCACCCCAGGATTACAGAGCGTTCATCTCAGTTCCCCACCCCAGTGTGTCTGCTGTTCAGTGCGGTGGAGAGCTGCTCTGTCATAGCCCACTCAGCTGCTCAGATCCCTGGCCTCGCAGAGCGATAATTTTTTTTTTTTTTAATTAAAAAAGCTGCTCTATAGCAAACAAAACAATCACCAGAGAAGGCAAGCTGTAAATTGGAAAAGAATCTTTGCTAAGCAGAATGATAATTCTTTGTGCCTCTTTTGGGTCAGGAATGAAGGCTCAGGAACTTGTCTTACTGCCCTTTGGCTTAACCCCCACCCGTCTCTGGGTGCCTACTTAGTCTCCCTCCCTGCCTCCAGGCTGTGGTAGTGAAGCTTCTGCCTCCAGCATCCCCCTTCTCTGTGCCCACTCTGGCCCTGTTCTCACTTCCACTTAGGAGCAGTTTCCTGGTTTGAGGGTTGCATTGCTCTGCCCTTAGACCCTCTGCTTCAGGAAAGTGGGCCCTGGGTGTCTGGGGACTCTAGGCTTCCCTGAGCAGAGTGTCCTGGGGAAGCCTGTGCTCATCCCTCCCGGGCCCCAGAGACAAGCAAAGGCTTCTGGCTCAGCGAGCGATGCTGTCTCAAGGCAGTACGGTGCATGGAGAGATAGAGGAAGCCACCTGATGGCCTCCCCTGGCTTCTGCGTGTGCGCACACCCACACACCTGTGTAAGCACCACACACACAAACACTGCACATACCCACACAGGCAACACCACATGCACCCAGTGACTCTAGCCCCTGAACTCTGCCTGCCGATGCTGCCTAGGCTGACATGACATTCCGGTTCTATCAAGGGTTGCTGGGACCCAGGGTCCTTGTCCCAGGCAGGACAAAGCCACTGAACACAGGCATAGAACCAACAGTCCCCACTCTAAGTGACCACTGCAGGCTTTAGAAGTGAGAGCATTCCAGAGCTTCCTGGGCAGTGCCCTGGGCAATGATGAAGACCTGAAGCTGTTTCCAGGCCTATGGCAAGTGCTATCATTTATGTTAAAAAATGTCTTTTGAAGCAAGGAAGTTTAAAAAGCCCCTCCAGTGCTGGATTAAGGAGAAAGGGGGCAGAGGTGAAGGCAGACTTTGGGGTGCAGGTGGGATTCCCTCTGCTTGCTGTCACTCTGAGTTTGCATGGAATGCTGGCCATAGCTCTTCAGAAAGATGGTCCCAACAGCATGAGATGACCCTGAGAAGTGACAGACCTGGGTACAAGGACAGGAGCCCCAACCCCAGTTTTATGTTGTAATGTCTGAGATGTTGCCTCTTAGAATGGAGCTTGGGGGTTTCAGCAAACCTCATCCTGTGTCAACCCAGAAAAGTGAGGTCCCTTCCTGGTCTCCTCTTCTTCCTCCTGCTCCTCCTCCTGCTCCTCTTCCTCTTCCTCCTCCTCCTCCTCCTCCATCTCCTCCTCCTCCTCCTGTTCCTTTTCCTCCTCCTCCTCCTCCTGTTCCTTTTCCTCCTCCTCTTCCTACTCCTCTTCCTCCTCCTTCCCCTCCTCCTCTTCCTCCTCGTCCTCCATCTCCTCCTCCTTCCCCTCCCCCTTTTCCTCCTCC
>NW_008332152.1:190233-202875 GCF_000622305.1 Nannospalax galili | reverse complement strand
TCCTCCTCCTCCTCCTCCTCTTCCTCCTCCAGTCACTGCCAGGAACAGCTGGGCCACTGGAAAAACAAGATTCAGTGAGGTGACAGCTGAGGCTGCAGGTGTGGCTGGTGGGACTTGGCCCTTGGGGAGAAGACGGTGTGGCCTCCCCTGTGGGGTGCAGGCTGAGCTGTCCCTCACCCTCCTTTCCATCTTCCCTGGAGTCTGTAAGAGCCCCCCACCTGCTCTGCACTGGGAAGGACACTAAGCAAGGATCCCATCCCTGCTTCTAGGGAAGAGCAGGTTAACTGGGAAAAGGAGATGTGGGTGATGCAGGAGCCGCCAGGGGCATGGTGGCCGTGTGCTGGCCCCATACCCATGCACGACATCTCTGAGTGTGGACACCCAGTCTAGGTCCAGACGAGGGTCTGTGGAGGAGCCAACTAGAACTGATCTTCCCAGAAGGATGGAGGAGGTGGATGGAGGTGTCAAGTATCAAGAAAGGCAGTCTGTGAGGAGGGAGACGGGAGGGAGGGAGAGAGGGCTGCATCTGAGGGAAGAGATGGAAGATGCCCTCACTGGTGATCACAGAAGGAGGCTTGGAGTCTTAGCTTCCTGTCCAGTTGCTATGAGAAAGTACTTTGGAAGCAACGGGGAGACAGTTTGTTTTAGCTCATGGTTCCAGGTTTGCAGGGACATCAAGACAGGAACTTGAAATAGTCACATGCGCAGTGAGGAGCAGAGAGGAATGTGGGGGCTGGAGATGGCTGTGTGGCTAAGAGCACCAGCTGCTCTATCAGAGAGCCCAACACCCACCTGGTGGCTAACAACTGTCCATAACTCCAGTTCCAGGGAATTCCACCCTCTTCTGAGCTCCTCGGGCATTGCACAACACAGGTACACTTACATGCAGGCAGTACACTCATACACATTAAATAATAATAAATTACAAAAGAAGAGCGGGGAGCAGTGGGGACGCTGGGCGCTTGCCACTGCTCAGCTGGTTTTCTCCTGTTTCATAGAGTCTGGGAGCCAAACCAGGGAGTGGTACCGCCCACTTTTAGGCTGGGTCATCGCACATCAATTAACCTAATCAAGATACTCCCCTACAGATGTGTTCACAGGCCAGCCTGACCTAGAAGTCCCTCATTGAGACTTTTCTAGATTGTGTTGACGATGAAAATCAACCATCACAGCTGGTGTCCAGTGTCTCCCTATAGCAACGAATGCCCAGGTAGGGATGTATGATCAAACAAACCACGTGGTCTCTTTCAGGAGGAGTTTCTCTACCCCGTACATCTGGATGTGGCCACCTCTGAACCAGCCAGAGGCCTGGTGCAGACCGTGAGTTGGGGTGGTATGAGCCAGCTGTGGTGAGGCTCTGGAAACTGCTCCCGGTACAGTTAGGTAAGTGCAGACACTGAAAACTTGCTTTTAGAAAACTCACAGCAATGTCAGCAAGATTATATCTATGTCAATTCTAATGCTCCCCACGTCAGTCTTCGGGAGAGAAGGCACCAGACCCAGGGGGACAGTCAGAGTGGGACAGACAAAACTGCCTGAGGAACTCCAGCAGGAGCACTGGACACTCGGAGCTCTGCTCCTGCCTTGTCTCTATCAGCAAACAGGACTCAGGCAACCCACAAGGGGGCTGGGGAAGGGGCTCCAGGAAGGGAAGAGAAGTAGGTTAGCTACTTAAGGTGCAGCCTATCCTCCCCCACTGCACCCCTCCAAGCAGAAAAAGATTTTCTGACTTTACATTTAGACCCATTATCCCAAGGTGATTCTTGGCCATTGCTAAGCCTTGTGTGCACAGAATATCAAACACCCGTTAGCGACAACCTCGGCTGCGGAACTGTCTCCATCGAATTGGTCTCTGGCCAAAACATTTTCTTAACTGGTGATTGATAAAGAGGGGTCTAGCCCATGGTGAGGCTGCCATCCCCACACAGGTGGGCCTGGGCTGGATCGGAAAGGTAGCTGAGGTAGGGAAGCAAGCCAGTGAGCAGCATTCCTCCGTGGTCTCTGCTTCAGCTTCTGCCTCCAGGTTCCTGTCCTGGCTTCCCTCTGTGATGGACTATGACCTCACCTCACAGTTTTAAGATGAAATAAACCCTTTCTCCTCTAAGTTGCTTTTTGTTCATGGTGTTTTATCACAGCAACAGGAAACCAAACTAGAACGTTACTCAATGTACAAAATGAATAGAGCCCATTAGACAGAATGTCCTACCATGGAAGACAAAGGCACAGCCATCCCAGCCAAAGTCAAGAAGCGGATTTGAAAATGAGAGAACAGGCCAGAGAGATGGCTCAGGAGGTAAAGGAGCTTGCTGCCAAGTGTGATGATCTGAGTTCAATCCCCGGAACCAACATGGCAAAAGGAGACAACTGACCCCCCAGGAGTCGTCCTCTGACCTCCACATGCACACCATGGCATGTGTGTGCACACACATGTGCTGTCTCCCTCTTGCACACCCACATAAAAACAAATAGAATAAAAATAAATAAGAGGAAACAGACACAAAGTAGGACTCAGAAGAGAACTGATTTCAAAAAATCTAATTGTCTCAGGTTTTAAATAGAGGAAAGCCAGCACAGGCGTGTGTGGAGACATCCTGGAGGACAGAGACTGAAAAGAAGTGTAACAGATAGAAAGTTCTTCAGAGAAGAAAATGAGGTCTGGAAACAAACAACAAGAAATTCTTACAGAGGGTCAGTGAGGCGGCTCCGTGGTTTGTAAAAGCGTTTGCTGAGCAAGTCTTACGCCTGAATTCAGTCCCTGCAACTCACGGTCGGAGAGATGGACTCCTGAAAGTCACCCTCTGACCTCCACATGTGCACTACGGCGTGCCCAGGTGCCCACACACACACTGTACAAATGCACACACAAGAATCATAAATGAAATAAAATGGCCTTTGAAAAGAAATTCTTACAAATGGGCAGAAAGGCAGAACGGAGGAGAAGGAGAACGGGAGCACTCATTGTTCCAGAATACCCATCGCTCCGCAGGGGTTCTAGTAAAAGAAAGAAACTGCTCCCCAGGCCAAAGACCAAAGCCTTTGGACACCGCTCAGAGCACAGCTCAGGGGTGCTACAGTGGGATGCGGAGCTAACCCTAAGGCTGCCAAGAGAGTTTGGGGGGGCGGGGATACCAGCACAGGAATCTGATATACCAACCATCTAAAACAACACAGAAAAGCCAGGAGAGAAGAGGATGTTCCCTTCGACATGCTAAGGAAAATGCTATTCAATCGAGAATGCCTTCGAATTTCCCCTTCAAGCCCCGCCTTTCATCCCACCTGGCGCATCCTACTCGAGCTGCCGCTCAAAGGAACCCCCATTCCGGAAGCTGCGTTGCCTTGGCTTTGTAATGAGGCCGTGTCCACTCTGTAGCTAACCTATCTACTGAGATTTTTCTTACACTCCCTGTTTCACATTTCTGAAAGTTCATTCTTTCCAAATCTGTCTTGACTTTATGATACTGTCTTGAGCCCATTTCCTTATTTAAACATCTGTCACAGTTTTAAACGAGTGCGCACCTGCTTGAAGCCGTCTGATCATCCCATTACCCAAGGTTCTCAGGGAACTAATTCCTTGGTTTGTAGTGTCTGCTGATGGATTGCTCTCTTAAGTGTCATAATTTCATGACTGTGAGCTCATTTTCAATGTTTTCTGTGGACATCTATGCCTAGGCTAAGGGTACATTTTGACTGAAAGACTTTGTATTTGCAAGACTCACTGCCAAACCAGGATCAGATTTTTGCTATTTTCAGCATGCTGTGGGTCCTGGGCCACGCACCTAGTATGATTTCAGCCTCCACCCTAGGCTTCTCAGGGAGGTTTTGTTTCTCCCACAGCACAGGCTGAGATAAATATACTCACTTTGCTGGTTGGTGAATACTTTTCTCCAAAGGTAATCCTTTAAGGGTTTCTCTCATAATAACTGCCTCACATGGGCCCCTGGCCTTCCCTCTGATCTGTGAGATGTTCCATCTGAGCCCCTTCATCCTGAGTTTAGTACAGTCCTCGCCTCAGTCAAGGGCCAGCTGGTGTCCATCACGATCACCTTGGTTCCCTTTTCCTTTGGCTCAGGAGCATTTCCTTCACCTACTCCTCATATACTTCTAGTTATTTGGAAGGATTCTTACATTTTATCCAAGAGTCCAGCTACACAGAAGGAATATGCTTATGCTTAGTCAACACAATTGCCAAAAACAGAATGGTTCGTCCAAGCTAGGAGTCAACATCTCGCCAAACTAGCAGTGAGGTGTGGGTCTAATGACAGCGACCGAGTCATAAGGATGTATAAACAGTGAATTTGGATTCCAGTGTCAATGGTGACATAACCACCCTGGGGGTGTGGGTGGGGCTGTTGTGTAAGAGCCAAATCTTAATCCTGCACAGCTGGGAATTCAGTCTTCAACAGAAAAGGTGAACAGCAGAGTGAACACAGAATGAGGGAACACTGGAGGCCAGGCCTGTGGGTGGAATCTGGCTGGGGACAGGGAAATGGACAGGGAAATCTTTAGGATCTGTTTCCTCTAGGCAAGTGATCAACGTAAAAAAATTTTTTTAAATACTTTACGTGTATGAGTGTTTGCCTGCATGTATGTAAGTGCACCATGCGCACTGCAATGCCCGAAGAGGCCAGAAGAGGGCATCGGATCCCCTGGAACTGGAGTTACAGATGGTTGTTAGCCGCCACATGGGAGCCATCTCTCCAGCCTTGAGTCTTTCAATCTTTGCACTGTGTACGTCACTGATTTAATTTTTTAATTTTTTTTTTTTTTAAAAGGCAATCAAGAGACTGGATGTTGCCTAGACTTGTTTATGTGCAGTCAGGAGGGGTTTGTGGGGCTCAACACAGGATCAGAGGGCTGCAGGAGGACTTTCTCCTCAGAATCTCAGGCATTGAGGTGTGCTGCCGCCTCTCCAGGGAGCTGTGATGAGTTTTAACATGGGCTCCTACCACAGCAGTCTCTTGGGTCCTCCAGGTGTGTGTGGCTGGGCCAGGCGATCTCCTGGGGCAGAGCTAGAAAGACGCGTAGACACGAAGTCCCACTGGATGTGTAATCTGAGGTCCGTGGTCACAAAGCTGCTCCATGAACTTAGGACTCACTGATTGGCTTCATTAATTCACACCACACTCTCTTTCAGTGCAAATTAGTTCTCAGAGGCTCCAGTGGCCTCCAGGGGAGGCAGCCGGTGGGAAGCTTCCCTGCCCATGGCTTTGGGCCCCAGTGGGAACATTCTGTGTTTCCTGGTCTGAGTAACTGGGTGGAGCTTCTCTGAGAAGCTAGTTCCTCCTGCTGGGTGGAGGGAACCAGGCCTCAGATTCTGGAGGAAGCAGAGGGCTTTGCCTCCTGCGTCTGACCCTGGGCGGCTCCCACCTCCATCTTGCTGAGGCCCTAACCAGGTTCCCTCCAGTTGCCTTATGTGTGGGCAAATGAGGTGCACTGGGAAGCGACTGGGTCCTATTCAGGGACACACTGCTGACCACCCTCACCCTCCACACCACACCGCTGACCACCCTCACCCTCCACACCACACCGCTGACCACCCTCACCCTCCACACCACACCGCTGACCACCCTCACCCTCCACACCACACCGCTGACCACCCTCACCCTCCACACCACACTGCTGACCCCTTTTCTGTTCAACAAGACTGTGTGGTCCCTATTCAGTGTGCAGGGGAACTCAGAGAGATCGGGTGTGACCCACTCCCCAGGATGCAGGCAGCCTGGTGGCCCCATATGGGACTGAGCCACGCTTCAGGATGAAAGGGGTTAGTGCAGATGTGCGGCCCTTGGAGGCTGCCAAGCCACCAGGAACTGCTTCTACTCATCTGGGCACATTTTTTCTTCATTTCTCAAAGCCAACAGCAGCCTGTTGGGACCTGCCACCGGAAATCATCACCCAGCCAACCTGCACTGGGTGGGAGCCATCTGCCCCAAGGTGGATCCCACCCCATTGTTCTTGAAGCAAACTGTCCCTCCTCTCAGAGTCAAAAGAGCATTGGAGCCTTCCCACCATCTGCCTGGAGGAAACTGGCAGGGGTGAAGGTGACAGCCAGGGTGAACAAGTCCCTAGAGGAGCCCAGGAGCAGCTATGGGATCCAGGCCTGACTAGGGCCAGTGTCCCTGGCATCTGCTTCTACCAGCTGTTGGACACAGGCCTGGAGCTCAGGGCTTGAGGTCTGGTATGGGAGGAACTGTCTGAGTCTAGTGGGGGTAGGGGTGGTATGTGTCTGCAGGGCCTGGCCATCAGGGCCCTCCTTCACTGTCAACTGCGAGAGTCCAGATTCCTCCACCTCATCTCCCCAAGCCTGCCTGGGCTTTCCTGCTTTCCATGATGGCATCAAGCCCTCAACATGTGGCCAGGACACCTGGGTCCTCCTTGGTCTCTCTCTAGCTCAACCTGGCCTTGCTACTCTCCTTCTAGAAGAACATGTCCTCCACTCTCTGTCCTCCTGATATCTCTGCCTGAGTCTACCTCTGCTTCAAGCACCTCCTGGGGCATCACTCTCCCTTTCCTGAGCATCTGCTGCTGTTCTGTTTGGACGACTTAGCTGCATCTGTGAGCAGGAGGTGTCCACCCATATCCAGCTCTTAGATCCTGTGGTGGGATAGTACCAGGCATCATGCGGTTGGGAAAGCTGTATGCCAGGTTCAGCTAAGAGAAGTACAGGAGGACCCCACACAACAGCCAGACTATAGCCACGGCAAGGACACTGGACAGAGGGGCAGAACCCCAGGAAGATGCCCTGCCCCTGCCACCCCCTTCCGGAACCGTGGGACCATGGTGAAAAGCCCCACATTTATCCCATTTCCAGCTTGTCTCTGACATTTTCAAGAACGAACTGCTGTGCAAGGAGAGGAACCGGCGCATGTAATAGGAATGAACTAACTTTTCATCCACGTCTGGGACCTGGCAGCAGAGGCAGGTGGATTCTGACCACAGATGATCCAAACTTCCATTTAAAAATGCAGAATAGGGCAGCCAGGGCGTGATGTCTAAAACCCCAGCACTCAGGAGGGAGAGGCAGACAGATCTCTGTGCAATCAAGGCCAGCCTGGTCTACATAACAAAGTCTAGGCCAGCTGGGGCTACAGGGAGACCCTGTCTCAGAAAAGAAAAAAATGCAAAATAACACTCAAGATGACGACTCGCCTGTGGGTTTGAACGATTTTTTTGTGCATTTCCAAAATATTGAATGTGTTATACATCATGTATCTCATTTTCTTAATATGTATTGTTTCTTGAGACAGGGTCTCACTCTATAGCCCACTCGGACTTGGAACTCACTATGTAGCTCAGGCTGCCCTCAAACGTGTGGTCAGTTTTCCTGTCTCAGCCTGCTAATGCAGAGATTATAAGCCTGAGCCATCATACCAGGCCTACGTGTCTTATTAACATTTTAAAAATTGAAATAAAATATTTTCAATTTACTAAAATTCTATTTGACAAATTTGTATTTGTATATTGGTTTTGAGATAAGGCCTTACGATGCAGCCCTGGCTGGCATGGAACTTGTTATGTAGACCAGGCCGGTTTAGAACTCGCAGCTATCTGCCTGCTGAAGCCTCTTGAGTACTGGGATTACAAGTGTGAACCAGCACTCCTGGCTTGTAGTCATAACTTTTTGGTATAAGCACATTCTGACTATTGCATACGAAAGTTCCAAATATCACACAGGTTTTCCTTTGCTCTAAGAATTGATGAATGATATATAAACATTTATAATTTATATTTGTACTTCATTATTTATGAACAGTAATATTAAGAATTACTTGTCTGTTTTGCTTTCCTTTTTTAATTAAAATTTTTTTGATTGATTTATGTTTATTTTATGTGTATGAGTGTTATGCCTGCATGTATGTAAAGTACAACCATGTTGTACAGTGCCCACAGAGGACAGAAAAGGGCATTGGATCTCCTGGAACTGGGGTTACAGATGGTTGTTAGGCCCCGTGTGGGTGCTGGGATTTGAACCCGGATCCTCTGCAAGAGCAGCCGGTGCTCTTAATTGCTGAGCCATCTCTCCAACGCCCCCCCCCTTTTTTTTAAGACAGGGTCTCATGTAGGCTAGGCTGGCTTTGAACTCTGACCCTCCGGTCTCTAGCTCCTAAATGCTGGGATTATAGGCTGGCTTTGCCACTCTTGGCTAAGAATTGCTTCTTTTATCTGGTCTTCAAAATTAGCGGGATGCTCTGCATTTTGTCTGGCCACTTTTCTTCTGGGATCTTTCTTCTGTGATCTCTTCCTAGAATTCCTTGGCTATGTGAAAATAACAATTTATTTATTTATTATTTAGTGAAAAGGCTTACAGGAAGCAATTTATTAACAGAAAATAATCTGAGAAGTCCTCTTCACAGATGGCAACCATGGTGACCCCCCTTCCTGCTGGTGCTGTCAGAGGGGATGGGAGTGACAACCTCAATCCGTCCAGTTTTCATCCCTGAGCAAGCAAGAGCTCTGAGGGCTAACTGGGTTCCAGGGGTTTTGATGCTGTTTCCTCCAGTGGCCCGGAGTTTGATATACAGGGCAGTGACACCCAGCTCCTTGCACCACTGGGCCACATCTCGGGCAGCCAACATGGCGGTGAACGGAGGAGGCTCATCTCCGTCAGCCGTCACCTTCATTCATTCCACCAGTCACTCGGCAGATGGTCTCCTTGCTAGAAAGATCAGTGACATGGACAAAGGTATCATTGACAGAAGCAAAGATGTGGCAGACACCGAACACGTTCTCTTCTTCCGCCGCCCGAGGTCCAAGGCCGATGACTTGTCCGTCCTACTTTTCCTTTCCCTTTCGAGGTGCCATGTCTGCGAGTTGTCTCCGGACTCCGCCACTCGAAAGACACAATTTTATTTTTAAATGCTTCTGAATTTGGATTTCCTTCCACACCAGCTTCTCGCCTGGGTTCGAGTCTCCAGGTGCTGATACTGTGACAGTCAGCAAGCTCCACCACTGGCAAAGCCAGATCCACCAGGAGGAGACAGGAGTCCCCACAAAATGGCAAATGACCAGTTTGTAGATGTCATAGTAACCACTGGTCAGCGACCTGGGGATGCTGTGTGGTGGCTGCTCCTAACCTACAGGGACTGCGGGACTCCACAATGTGTCACAAGTTAGTAATGGGTGGCCGAGGTTGGGGAGTGGTCTGTGCTGGCAAAGCTGGGAGCCAGGGCCTGAACCAGTGTGTGCAGCCCCATGCTGCTAAACCCAATGCGGTGTGGTTCCCACAGGGCTGGTACCAGGCTAGTGCTGACCACAGAGGGTGTGGTAGGATCAGATGAGGTTTGGGGGTGACCGGTAGGAAGACAAACATCTGGCACACCGTCCGCTCTCTCCGATTAGCCACTGGTCCAGGGCGTGTCTCCTGCCCTCAGGGAATGCTGGCCTCCTCCTATTAATCTGGATTAACTGGTGAGGTTGGTGCCAAGGCTTAGTAAGGACTGGGATTTTCCAGTGAGGTGGAGGGAGCCGGGGGTGAAGATGGAAGGAAGCTGCTTTACTCTTCCTGGGTCACAGACCTGTCTGAAGGGTGCAGGGAATGGAGCAGCTGGCAGACCGAAGAGGGTTTGCAAGCCCAGCATCTTCACCGAGAGCCACATCTGTGTTCTGGGAATCCTAGGGAGATGTTTTGACATCGGACACCCACTGAGCCTGGCCCTAGCCTCTGGCAGACACTGCCACTATCCCAGAGAAGCAAGTGCTAGATTCGGGAACTGCCATTCCCTGGCCCCAGGACAAGGTTGAGTTTATGACCCTTTGAGCTGGAGGGTGCTGGGTGGGTGGATCAGCTTCCGGCCTGGGTCCCCAGATCCAAACCCCTTCTTGTGTTACTCAGTGCAGATAGAATCTTGGGGTTCTAATTTGGGAGATGGGGGTGGGGTGGGGTTGGGTTTTATGTTTTAAATTTTTATATTTATTTGCTGTGTGACACAAAATAAGAAGTAAATAATATAATTTTTTGAAAAAAAATTTTAAAAAACCCACTGAATGACTGATTGATATTCTTAGTATTCAACAGCTAAACTACAGAGCAGGGGCCATCTCTGTCTGAGGTACCCCTTGGAGGGTACCCTAAATCAACCATCAGAATAGGGTGGACTCTGTCCTTTGAAGCCCTGAGCAGGGCTCTGATCTCTCCAGCCCTCACTCTCTGCAATCAACCTATGTGGGTCAGGGCAGGCTTCCTTCCCTCCACCTTCCCGCCTCCCCAGTTCCAACCAAGCTCTGGGTTCAGCCCTGATCTCCCCGCAATCCTACCTCATCTTTAGGGGCTCTAAGAGTCTCTGGCTCGCCTCAGCCTCTCCCTATAGCAACCAGGGATTCTAAGTGGCCCTTGGACCCTCAGCTCCCAACTCTGCAGCTTCAGTGAAGGCCTCAACCAAGGGCCTGGCTCAGCCCCCTCAGGCCACCACAGCCCCTGAGGGTTCTGAGGCTCAGCCTGCATCTGTCCCACTATCCTTGCCACCCCCCTGTAAAGGTTCAGATGGCCCTACCCCCCACCATCTTCTTCCTCCTCCACCTCCTCTTCCCATAACTGCCACTTTCTCCAGGAAGCCTCTGAGCCCCCAAGTAGATGTGAACGTACCGAGGCCTGGGACCTCCTACACAT
This sequence comes from Nannospalax galili, assembly GCF_000622305.1. Lineage (NCBI taxonomy): Eukaryota > Metazoa > Chordata > Mammalia > Rodentia > Spalacidae > Nannospalax > Nannospalax galili. The sequence continues at coordinate 192,269 of NW_008332152.1, read as the reverse complement.
GGCTGGACCTTCCTGTAATCTACATGAAGGACCCCACAATCCCACAAGGTGCCTCCTTGGCATCCAAACAGACTCCCACCATTCAGAGGACAGCCTGCCTTTGGGGACCGGTCATGCAGAGGTCACTGTGACCCCACACAGAAAATACCTCTATAAGGCCATCTTCCCAGGCGCTGCCTGTCCACCCTTGTTACTGACCTTGTGGCCCAGGAGGATCAGCCCAAGGAGGTAACTTGTGTCCCTGCCTCATTTGAACTTTGAAACTTTCTCAGACCTCCTTGAACACACCCATCATTGAGCACATCCCGCTGCTCCAGACAAGCTCCCCTGACCCTTCTTCCTGCTCACTGCGAACCCCAACACTGGGTGACCTTGTGGGCTCTGGCCTTTGTTGGGCAACCCCCCACACACCCCGGGATGACTCCAGGCTATCAGCTAGTTCAGGACAACCTCCCGTCTTCAACTTCAACTGAACCATGTTGGCACAGTCTGTGAAGCCAGGTAGACTGGTCACAGATTCCAGGGGTCAGGAGGTCAGCACTTTGGGTCAAGGGACTCCTGCCTGATAATAGAGGTCAAACTAGGCCCAACTGTTCTTCGGGGAGAGGTGACAGGAAAACCAGCTGTTGAGGCCGGGTGCTGGGTGGAGCTGATACAAAAATGGACAGTATATGCAGTAGGTGCCTCATAAGTGCTTTTGCCGGACTTCCTGATATATTGACTGGAAGCCACATCCCAGCAGTCCTAGAGAGAGAACTTCTGTCCTGGTCTGACCCACACAGAAGCTGGGCCCCACCTTTCAGGTACTTGAGGTGTTGCCTCTGCCCTAGGGACAGCCTGGTAGTGGCCTGGTAGTTCCCAGGGGTTGAGGCGCGTGCACCAGGGCTTGTAAAGACAAGAAAGGTGACCCAGGGCAGGCCTGTCTCCTGCCCTTAGGGAAGAGTTAATAAACAGACTATTGTGTGGGGATCATCCACATAATATAGACCTTTAGGAAATAACTAGACCTTTAGGAAAGGCCCAGTGATCTTCCCTCCCCACCCCCTGCTCCAGGGGATGGGCCCTGGACCCACCTCCACTGCAGGTGTCTGGTCTCTATGACAACTAGGAGTCATTTCACAAATAGAAGATTAGGCCTCCGTGGGAATAGGGAGCTACGCAAATCCCAAGGTGCAGTTTTCTTTTACAGGGCCCTGGAGTGAAGGTCTCGGAGCCGAACTCTACCGGGTGACTAAGTGCCGACAACACAGCACGTTTGGCCCTCTGCCTGTGAACAGGATGACTCTGGTTACAGACAGTGGCGTGAGGATGTTTGGGGGACATACATCATGGAATTTTAGAGACTGAAATACTGCTTTGAGAAGTTGAGAGATAGTCAGTGGGTGGCTGAGGTTTTTTCCGCTTTCCCTGAAGTGGTGAGACGGCTGCAGGGACTCCTGGCGCCTCATCCTCCGAGGACAACAGCCAATCCAGTAAACAGAATACTACCTTGTCGGCAGAGGCCTGTGGCGACTGCCCCTTACTCCTCATGACTGAACTCATGCCACTCCTGGACCAGGCACTTGAAAGAAAATGAATCCAACACCAAAGAAGACGGGCAGGATGGTTCTGGAAGAGTCTGGTTTCTTCGGTGAACAGTGTGTCCTGCCCTGCCTCACTGGCAGTTCTTCCTGAAATAGCACCTCTCTACCTTCCTGCCTTCCTGCCTTCCTTCCTCTTCTCTGCGTCCTCCCTCCCTTCTTTGACAGGGTCTCCTGTAGCCTTGAACTTGCTACATAGTTGAAAATGACCTTGCACTTCTCATCCTCCTGCTTTAGCCTTCTGAGTGCTGGATTAGAGGTGTGGGCCACCGGACTCGGTTTACGCAGTAGTAGAGATCAAACCTAGGGCTTGGTGATTGCTGGCTGAGCACGCTACCAACCGAGCCACATCCCCAGCCCTGGCTTCACTTTCTCTGAACCACCCCTCCACATTGTGCCCTGTCCCATATATACACACTGACACAGGATACACACACACACACACACACACACACA
>NW_008332152.1:96967-190199 GCF_000622305.1 Nannospalax galili | reverse complement strand
TCTTTGACAACCCTCTGCATAATGATCTCTCACACATATATACACTGTCACATGTGATACACACACACACACACACACACACACAAGCCTGTGCTCTCTCACACGTGCACACACGTGAACAAGCTCACAAGGCATGCATGTGCACACACAGTCACGCTAGCCCCTGCGGCTCCTAGGGGGTAGACCATCCTCTTTCCCAGGCGAGGCAGATGCTTGAGTCCAGCAGTGCTGTCATCCCCAGGTTGGGGCTGGCTAGGACAAGGGTGGGATCCCACTTGAGACTGGGAGATTACTTCCCAGGAATCTCTGGAGCCCTCTGGGAGAGCTGCCCGTTTGTCCTGGAGTTTCCTGGTGACCAAGACATAAACCCCCCATTGCCCTGGTCACCATTCCAGGTGAAGACAGTGGAGGAGGGGACTGGTCCTGGCTTTTGGCCCTAGGGGCTGCTCCACCCTCTGGGGAGGGCTCAACCCCTTAGGAAACCCCCAGGAGGATGCTGAGCTTAATTGTCCCAGCGCCTGAGAGCCCTACCAGGGAGGGAGTATGGTAGGATAGCTTGGCTGCTCCTGTCACCTGGTGACTTTTTGATTTTTCCCAGGGAAAATCAACATTTCCCGGTTTTAAACACAAAACTTCGAGGGATGGGAAATGTGGCTCAGTTGGTAGAGTGCTTGCCTGGCTTCTGTCACCAGCACTGTATAAAGTAGGTGCAGTGGAGCATGCCTGTAATCCTGATACTGGAAGGAGGAGCAGAAGTTCAAGGTCATCCTCCACTACATAGTGAGATGAAGGCTAGCCTGGGCTACCTGAGACCCAGTCTCAGAAAAAGAAGTAAAAACGAAAATCACCTTCCTCCGTAACGTCATCTCCTGCAAGCAGACTGCAGGACTCTCCGACCTCTCTGGCACTGCCGTGTGAATGGCATGCTCCAGGGGAGCCAGCTCTGGGCTCTGTGGCCTTCTGAGTGGAGCTGCCTTCTGAGTGTGCACTCTGATCCAAACTGATGGGCAAGAGAACCCTCTGGAAGGCTCTGGGCCATCTCAAGTGAGTGAAAGTACCCTGCCTGCAGGGCAGGACACGGACCACTGCGTTCCCCAGCCCCGTACAGCAAGAGGCAGCCAGTGACCCCTGGCCAGAAGGGAGGTGTCTCCACTGCAGGCCCCAGGTTCACATTTTTGTACTAGAAGGGAATATGAAGTGGCCTAACGGTTATTACGAACCACGGATTGGTGATTATTTTCACACGTGGACAGGTGGGGCTTCTTCAAATATGTATAACAAAACTACAACCCAGCAACTCACCAAACCCACTATGCTCAGGCCCCAGTGTTGTATAGACTTGTCCACCGCCTGGAAAGCTAAACTGGCAAGCAGAAGACGGATGCCTTCTCAAGTGGGATTCACCCGCTCGCTCAGATCACCACAAAGGAACTTTCCATGGAGGGGAGGGGCAGAGAGAGTCAGTCATGCCTGCCATCCAACCAGATAGCCTGAGTGGTACATGGGGGAGGGACTAAGGATAGGGACAGGGGAGCCCACCTGTGCCCACACTTCTGTGCCCACCCATTGATCTATTTGGAAGTCCAATAAACTCTTTGGTTCCACAAACTGTAGTTTGGAGAAATTATACCTTGTTTTGTCGCAAGGACGATGGGAGGAGGGGGTTAGATGCCGCATGCACGCCTCCCAGAAGTAATTTTAGCAACACCCAGCATCTGGAGGGTGCTGGGCAGGCACTTGACTTAAAACAGTGATCAGCAGGATGACAGGTACTCTGCTGATCTGAATGGGTTTTTTGTTGCTGGGTTTTTTGAGTCAAGGTCTCACTATGCAGCCCTGGCTGGCCTCGAACTCACTATGTAGACCAGGCTGGCCTCAAACACACAGAGGCCTCTGCCTCTGAGTGCTGAGATTAAAGAGGTATGCTATCATGCCCATGCCTGGCTGGTCTGAAGGTTTTAAAGGCAGAGCAGACCGTGGTGTAATATTGGAGGTTCCAGGACTACAGGTAAGCTTGCTGAGGACTTCTTTTGAAAAATAAAGAATATGCGGTGGGCCACATTTATAGATTCTTTTTTAGGTAGGGTCTCATGTAGCCCAGGCTCTCTGCGAACTCAGGAACGTGAGCTCAAGTTGCCCAGCATGCTAGGCAAGCACTGTCAACCGAGCTCCATGCCCAGGCCATATTACTATTTCTTCGTATCTGCACCTACAATGATTTCCTGGCCATGACACAGGAGTCAGGGCAGGATCTGAAAGTCCTACTAGCCTCTCTCCAGTTCTTTTTACCATCCAGTACCACTCTTTTGTTAAGAGTGTGGAGCCCAGCGCGTTCCAGAATTCCTGGCACCCACTTTTCAGTTTGCAGATTCTCAGGGCCCACAATTGTTTGCAAAGCTCCCCTGGTCACTGCTACTTGCCTTGAGGGTGGGGGAGGGGCACAATGGGCTCCCTTGTGGCTGGGCTGGTGCCTAGAAAGAGTGACACTGGATTCTGGAGGCAAGTTAGAACTATTTTTAGCTCTGACTGGCAGAAAGGTTGGCAGCTTGCATGTAGGGTGGGTGGGGCAGAGATGGGACCTTGGGATTCCAATCCCCCCCCCAACCAGAGGAGACAGCCCTGGGCAGTGGCCTCCTTTCTTCCCAGAAGGTATAGGCTCCCCTGGGGGGTCACTGGAGCTGGGCTCACAGCCCCTGAGTGGCTGTGAAAAAGAAGCGATGTGCTGCCCTGCTCTGACTGGCAGGTGAACTTGGCGAGGAGGGTGCTGCCCTACCCCTGTTGCAGTGACATCACAGTGAGGTGGAAAGGTGTTTTGCAGGTTAAAGGGACATGGACTTGCAGTGTTTGGCCTACTAGGGTGTACTGGCCAGTGTCAGCCTCCATGACCAAGACCTTGACTGTGACCTTGACCATGACCATGACCGTGGTATGGCTACCAGGGCTTTGATCTCCTGGCTGCCCCAGGGTCCTCAGGGCTGGGCTTCAGCCTGGCTCCCCCTGTGGGAGTTACCTTTCTTTCTGGTTTCTGGGGCCACAAGGGAGAAGGGGCAGTTGTCTCTGCAGGGAAGTCCCATGCAGTACCCAGTAATCCTGGCCTGGGCCCTCAGGGAGGCCGTTGGGCAGACTGCCTTAAGAACAGCTGGTACCAAGGGGTTCAGGATGGCCCAGCTGGATGGCGGTCAAAGCGTGTTCCCTGGAAAGGTGTGGAGAAGGAATCCTCTTAGGTGGGGGACGTGCATGGCTTCCCAGGGCCTTAAATAAGCTGCATGCTCAGGGACTCAATGAACAGAGGAACTGGACTCAGCAGCCCCTGGGTGTGTTAGACTGAAACCTTTATTTTAAAGGTCAGGCTCCTTGGGACAGCTCAGTGGTAGAGTGCTTGTCTAATACCCACAGGGTCCTGAGTTCCTTAAGCTGAGTTCCAGCACTGAAATAATAATAATGATAATGGTAACAATAAATAAAATAAGAGGTTTTAGAAGGTGAAGCTTTGAGGTAAGATGAACACGCTGTGAGCTCTCTGCACACACGTGGACAACCACCACTACAACAAACACAAGGCACAGGGAGCTCCAAACAGCCCTCGCTGCCCTTGGCTGCCCACATCCTCCTCCCGTTTACAGCCAGTTCCCATCTCTATGTAGTTCTGCATTTTCTAGAATGTCATCTGCTGGAAGCCACTCCCATCTCTCCAGGAAAAGTCACACAGGACACTGACATCATCTACCAAGGAAAGCCAAAACTGAGCTGCTTCCCAGAGGGTGGTCATGAGACCCAGGCCACTTGTTCTGCAAGACCCCAGATTGGCAGAGGAGTGTGGGGCTCAAGAAAGGGCTGATGGACCTGCAGACACGGCTGAGCGCTTACTGTAAGGGACACTGAGTCGCAAAGACTTTTCTCTAAAGAGCCGGACAATTGCCCAACTCGCTGTTGAAAACTCAGGATAGACACACAGCAGAGGGGAGGAGCCGGTTAGCTCTGGCTTGGAGAGCCCTGCAGGGAAGAGCAGAGAGGTAAAGGCAAGAAATAAAAAGTTTCCAAGATCTGTGGGAACATGAATTTGCTGAGTGAAAAGCTCACCGAGCTTCCAAACAATAAACAAAAAAGGTAAATCGTTTGTTACTTTTCTGTTACTGTGATAAAACACCATGGCTAAGGCAGCTTACAGAAGGAAGAGTTTATTGGGCTTCCAGTTCCAGAGGGTAAGAGCCCATCATGGCAGGGGAGGCGTGGCGGCAGAGGTGGCTGGATCAGAACGCAGGCACAGGAGGCAGAAAGACAAACTGCAGATGGGGCAAGCTATGACCTCTAAAGGCAACGTTCTTCCTCAGCAAGGGAGCACCTCCGAAGGAGCTCACGACTGCCCCAAACAGCACCACCAACTAGAGACAAAGTGCTCAAATACTGGAGCCCCTGGGGGACAGTCCTCATTCAAAACCACCACAATCTTGAAACCTCAAAATACCTAGGATTTTAGAAGAACGATCTTAAATGTTTATAGAAGAGAATGAGGCACAAAATATAAAAGAAAACATCACCAGGGGCTGGAGAGATGGTTCACTGGTTAAGAGCACTGGCTGTTCTTGCAGAGGACCCAGGTTCGATTCCCGGCACCCAGAGGGTGGCTAACGTCCATCTGTAACTCCAGTTCCAAGGGGATCTGACACCCTCTTCTGACCTCTTTGGGCATTGCATGACATGGGTGCACTTATGTACATGTAGGCACTCATACACATAAAATAAAAATAATAGATAAAATATTTAAAAAAAAACAAAGCAGAACATCACAATTTCTCCACAGTCACACTAGAAGGTAATGAAATGGAACCATGACTGCAAAATTATCTTTTAAAATAAATTTTGGCTGGCAAGATGGCTCAGTGTGTAAAAGCACTCGATATACAAATCCGATGACCTGGGTTCAATCCCTGGAACCCATGTAAAAAACCTGGATGTGTGGCACACATTTATAATCTCAGCCCTCTTACATTGAGATGGGAGACAAAATTGCCCCAAAGCACTCAGGCCAGTGGCCTAGAGTACGCAGCAGGGCATCGAGAGAGACCATGGCTCATCAAGGCGGAAGGAGAGAACCAACTTCTGAAACTTGTCTCTGACCCAACATGCACCGTGGCACACATATGCCTGTGTTCACACACACCATACATACACGTGCACATGATAACAGTAACACATAAAAATTAAAAAAGATTTTACCTGGGATTCTTTCTAGGAACCATCTGGTAGATAGGTAAACTAAAGATGCTTTATAGCAGCTCTCATAGGAGTTTTAGTGTCGAGGAATAACTGGTAAATGCAGGTAAAAAATTAAGTCTATGGGAAATGCGGGGCCATAGTTAACTCCAGGAAAAACAAAAAGTTCACACACACACACACACACACATAACCATAATGCCCTAAGTATCTTAGCTAAGACAATATGGATTTGGTCACAGACTGGTAATTGTGAAGTGTAGACAAAGTGGAATGCAGCGGGAATGTGTGGAGACTGGAGGGGAATCGAAAAAACCAAGAGCTAACGCTATCATTAATAATGATTAGCGTGTGGAGGAAAAGATCGAGGAGCAGCAAGAGAGGCGACAGCAGGTGACTCAGGAAAGGGAGTGAGAGGCCGGAAAGGGTGTGGGAATACGCATGTCTACCGTCAAGATCTTGCAACACTACTGGGCTTTCCAAACAGTGACATTAAAAAGTCACATTTCCAAAGGGAAAAATAATGGGGTCAAAGTCACAGCCTCTGTGGGGAGGGGATCTGCAGAGCACAGGTCGGCACTGCTGCCTGGGTATTGAAACCAGAGCTCATTTGAGTGGAAAGCCTTTTGTTTTACCTGGGTCAGCTGTCGCCTTGTTTTCTCAGGGGCCTGGGTTGCCTGAAAGTCCTTTTGCTGTGACTAGAGCTCCAATGGCTGAACCAGTGGACAACTGAGCCCCGGCCCAGGTGACCAAGTCAGCAACAGCTTTGGCAGGTGTGTGGGCTGCACGGGTGGGCTTTCTGTTGTGCAGCTGACCCTGTGTCACCAAGCATGAGAGTCTGACATGCCGGGCTCTGGAATCTAAACTGTCAGACAGCCTGAGAGCTGCCAACACGGGGCTGGTCTCCTTTTCCCTGTCTGTTTCTTCCCAGAGGAACCCCATCCTGGTTTGGAATGGCAAGCGGGGGCCAGTGCTTCCTCTCGCACCCTGTGGCTCCTCCACACTCTTGTCCTGTCCAGCCTTCCCTATTTCTTCTGGGTCCTGGGTGGGACCCACATTCTTCTACTCCATGCTGCCCTGAGGAAGACTGAAGAAAGGACAGTGGTCCATATCCTCCTTCACAACAGGCCACCTGGCTGGGGTTCTATGTGTTTTGAGCCCAACCCTGAGGAATCCGAGCAGAGCTGTTCAATTCTTTCAAACGTTAATCTTGATTGCTAACTTGACGGAATCTGGAATCAAGTGACAGACTTCTGGGCAAGTTTCTGAGGACATTTTCAGGAAAGATTAGTTGAGGGGAGAAGACCCCCCCACCCCAAGATTAGGAAGCACCTTGACCTGGAGGCCCAGATATAAAGAAGTCTGAGAGTGGGCCTGGAGAGATGGCTCAGTGGTTAAGAGCACTGGCTGCTCTTACAGAGGACCTGGGTTCAAGTCCCAGCACTCACATGGCAGCTACCAATCATCCATAACTCCAGTTCCAGGGGTGTCTGACGCCCTCTTCTGATCTCCATGGGCATTGCATGACACAGGTGCACTTACCTACATGTAGGCAATACACTCATACACATAAAATAGAAACAAAACACTTTTTTTTTTCGGTTTTTTTGAGACAGGGTCTCCCTGTAGCCCCAGCTGGCCTGGAACTTGCTATATAGATCAGGCTGGCCTCGAACTCTCAGAGATCTGCCTGCCTCTGCCTCCCGAGTGCTGGGATTAAAGGCATGCGCCACCATGCCTGGCCCATAAAACACTTTTTTAAAAGTCTGAGGGACACCAAGCCTACCTGCCTGTCTTTCCTGTTTGCTGATGAGTGCGTCCACCTGATTGCTGCTACCACCGCTATCTTCCAAAGACATCTGAGCCGGCTTCCACATCTTCTAACGTGGACCAAGGACCAGCGATGTTCTAGGAATCACGTGGACTTTCAACGTCAGGTTAGGACTGTAATCACTCAGCTTCATGGACCGTGCAGTGGTGGGTTCTCGGTTTCTCCAGTGCCGATGGCCACTGTCGGACTGCCCAGCCCCTGCTGTCTAAGCCGATCTAACAGATCCCTTCTGTAATACGTGATCATTCTATCTGTTCTCTTTCTTAAATGACCCCAGCTAATACAACCCTCTATCAACATCCTGGGCTGCCAACCAGGCATATTTACTGGGAGGCTTAAAGGACAGAAATGTATTCTTTCAGGGTTCTGGGGGCAGAAGCTGGAGGTCAAAGTGTGTGTCACAGTCTACTTCCTGTGGAGGCTGGGGGAGGATCCTGCCTTCCTCTTTCCGCTGATGGAGTCTTAGGGGGTTGTGTGGTCACATCTTTGTTATCTCTTCCTGTTCTCTCCTTTTTACATCCTCCTCCCTCTGCTGTCTGTGCCCAAATTTCTTATTTATTTATTATTATTATTATTATTTTTTTTTTTTTTTTTTTTTTGAGCAGGGTCTCCCTGTAACGCCAGTTGGCCTGGAACTCACTGTGTAGAACAGGCTGGTTTTGAACTCACAGAGATCCACTTGCCTCTGCCTCCTAAGTGCTGGGACTACGTGCTACCATGCCTGGCTTCCAAATTTCCTTTTTTGGGGGGTCTTTTTGACACATGGTCCTAGGCTGGCCTTGAACTCACACAGATTTGCCTACCTCTGCCTCCCGAGTACTGGGATTAAAGGCATGCGCCACTATGCTGGGCTCCAAATTTCCTTTTTAAAAAACCTTACATTTATTTATTCATACATGTGTGGGTGCCCTGCATATGTACTACGGGTGCACGTGTGGAGGTCGGAGGACAGCTTTGTGGAGTCAGTTTTCTCCTTCCACCTTTACATTGGTTACAGGAATCAAACTCAGGTGGGCAGGGTTGGTGGCAAGTTCCTTTACCCTCTGAGCCATCTCACTGGCCCCAAATTTCTGTCTCACAAGGATGCCAGTCATTGGCCTGGTCCCTGCCACTGCAGTCTGACCTCCTCTGACCCTAATCCCACCAGAAAAGTGGGGTCCTACTCCCAGGAATTAGGAGTGAGGACTTGGACATATTACTAAGGACACCACTCCATCAAAAACATCATCCTAATGACAGCCTTCTCACCCCACCGCCACTCAGAACTTCCCGTCCAGAGAAACCCCTCTCTTCAGATGGGTTCAGGCATATTCAGGGTGGATGACTGCAGACGGAACCCCGTTCCTCCGTAGGCTGGCACAGAACCAGACTTCCGGTGGTTGCATTGTCTTCCCTCGCCACCTAACTTCTGGAAAAGTCCTTTACGCTTGACTTTTCCCTGACACACCCTTCCCTCCTCTCTGTTGCTTGCTCTGGAAGGTCTCCAGTACTTTCTCTCATGCCTGGTCCTTCTCACACACGGTGACTTCTGAGACTCTCCCCTGCCCTGCTTTACTACACTCTGGAGCCCCACACATGTGCCTAGCAGTCTCGGAGTGCTGGGTAGTGCACCCAGTCGGCCAGCCACTGTTGGGGACAGAAAGGACCCACCTGGTCTTCAACAAGACTTCTCGCCACATTTTTCTGTGACTCCACGCTGGTCAACTGGTTTGGAAGGAGGCAGAACTTCCATCTACGTTCTACAAGCAGCTTGGTCTTGGGCATAAGCTGTATGCACCTCGTCTTCTGGGTCTAGGCTGCAAAGCCACAAGCTTCCCTCCACTACCTGCAGCCTCCACCTCCCTGTCTTGACTTTCTGAGGACCCTTATCTCTGCCCTGCAGCATGAGCCTGGCCACCTGCCCTGCCCTCCTTCCTCCATGTGGGCAGATGAACACTAGTGATCCTCCCTCACCTGCGCCCACTGGGCCTTAGGAACCACTTTCAAAATGACTTTCCCAGCTCTTGCCTGGAGCTGAGGCTTTGCCCTAGGAAGGCTGTGGATAAGGGACTGTCCCCAGCATCCAGGAGCACTGCGTAGCCTGTGTTGTCCTTCAAGTCCCATACCACTCTGAGGTGGCACAAACACCCAGGTCCATTCTGATGACAGGGGAATTCCCTGGCAGAGGGTGTGGATAAGCACAGCTAGGCTTTGAACACAGCTTCGAATCTGGCATTCCAGATCACTGTTGCTCCCACGTGTACCCTGCCCTGCCCTTTCACGTGTCGCCTCTCTGCTGAGTAGCACCAGTGCAAACACCACCTGCAGGAAGGTTTGCTTCTGCTATGCTTGCTCCTGCACGCCAGGCGTGAGAATTCCATGTGAGGGTGGAAGGGAGACTCACAGATCAGTCCCTGGCCCGTCAAGCAGGGCAGCTGTTAGTAGGGAGAGCTGGGTGTCCCTGGAGTTTCTCTAATGAACATGAGGGCCATTTTATTCAGAACTGGTGGAGGTCAGCCCCTCACTCCTTTGATGGCAGGCTTGCAGACAAGTCAGGGAGTGGAAAGCTTCACTGTGGACAGAAAGCACCCAGGTGTGTCTTGGTGAGGCTTGTATCCTGGGAAGAGGGAGGAACAGGTTCCCTAGAAGTGGAGTGTCCCATGTGATTGCTTAGGGGAACATAGCTAACCTTCTCTAGCTGACCCTAAATGAGATGCTCGGACAAACATTAGGGAGGTGGAATGTGCTTGTCTACACAGGGGTCAGTGGCAGGCCATCTCCTCCACACAGGGGGAGTTATGGGAGCTGTACTTCCTGAAAGCTGATGTCTTTACTCAGGAGTGAGAGACTCAAGGAGGCTTCTTTTCCTAGCTGAGTGGTGCACACCTGCAATCTCAGCATTTGGTAGGCTGAGGTTGGTGGGATCATGAGTTTGAGGCCAGCCTGGGCTACATGTGGAGATCCTCTCAAATGAAATAATAGAACAAAATATAATCTGAAATCTTTAACTGGAAATCTTATGCCAACTCTGAACATGAGTTTGAGGCCAGCCTGGGCTACATGTGGAGATCCTCTCAAATGAAATGAATAGAATAAAATATAATCTGAAATCTTTAACTGGAAATCTTATGCCAACTCTGAGGCCCTAAGGGGACCCCACAACTGTTCGTATGTTCAGTCTCTCCCCATTTCCAGGATGAGGAGACTGAGGGTGGGAGACGTAGAGGTAACGTCTCATCCCGGTTGTGCGTCAGCCGGGCAGAGCTGACTTGCTCCAGAGCCTCACTTCTAGGTCCCTTATACAAAGGATGTCAGATGTAAAGATGACTTCACAGAAAAGAACCCTGGGTACGGTCTGCCTGTCCATTTGGCATTAATTTATCTGGAGTCAGCTGGATTCTTGGGGTAGAGACCAACAAGAGAGGATCCCCCATTTCTCTCTTGGTCTAGGGGAGAAAGGTTCACAAAGCTGTTGATGCTGTCATATATTAAAATCTACATTGAGCTCTCTTGTTTCCAAATGTGTATGTGGTGTGTGTGTGTGTGTGTGTGTGTGTGTGTGTGTGTGGTGTTTGGCTTCATGTGTGTGCATGTGCATGTAGAAGCCCAAGGTTGACATCAGGTCTTTCTAGGTTGATCGATCTTCCGCTTATATTGAGGCAGAGTCACTCACTAAACCTGTTTCAGCTAGTCTGGCTAGCCAGCTTGCTCTAGGGATTTCTTGTCCCCACCTCCAGCACACTGGAGTTACAGGCAGGCTGCCAGACCTCCCTGACTTTTATGTGGGTTCTAGGGACCTGGGGCTCCGAACTCCAGTCCAATGTTTATGCATTAAGAACTTTAACTGTGGAACTCCAGCTCCTGATCGCTCACAAATACCTGCCCACTCTTCTATAACCTGTGACAAGATGTGGCCAGTCCATTTCCACCAAAGGAAAGCTTCCACTCAGGTAGTGAAGGACAGCCACGCACAGCTAGTTTCCAAACTGCTGGCCTTCTGAGCTTGTTTCTGTCATGATGAAGCCCCATTTTCTTACTGATGGGAAGCCTGGCTCTCTCATCCCCAGACTTCACAAGCATTTTTCATACTGCCGGTCTTTGCCTACCTTCAAATCTGCCTGGAACCTTCTCCATCTTTGCCTGAAGATTTCCCTAAATTCCTCAAAAACAAGTTTCAATGCCGGCTTTCTTGTTTTCCAGAACTGTCTGCCGACCTCTATGATTTTGCTAGTCCTTCCCTTTTAGAAAGTGTACCTTTAAGTAGATGCAGAATGTCCTCTTATGGCTGCCCCAGAATTCACACCATTGGCTCCTGTTTGACAGCATTTAGTAGTGTCTGACATCTGTTAACGTAAATACAGCAGCACTAAACTTCCTGTTCGTGATCCTTGATTGCATCCTTGCTTCTTAGGACAGATTCTACAAGTATAGTTTCTATGTCAAAGAGTAAGAACATTTTTATTTTGTGGTGTGTGTGTGTGTGTGTGAGTCAGAAGTTGATGACAGCTGTCTTCATCTTATTTATTTTATATATTGATTTTATTGTATGTGTATCAGTGTGTAAGCATGTGTGTAAGCTCACCTGCAACATGCAATGCCCACAAAGGTAGCAGAGGGTGTTGGGCCCCTGAAACTGACAGTTATGGACAGTTGTTTGCCACCATGTGGGTGCTGGGCTCCGAACCCGGGTCCTCTGCAAGAGCAGCCAGTGTTCTTAACTGCTGAACCATCTCTCCAGCCCCCTCCATCTTATTTTATGAGACAGGGTCTCTCACTGAACTTGGAGCTCACTGATTGGCCAGAGTGGCTGACCAGCAAGACTTAGAGATCCTCCCGTCTCAGGACCGAGGCTACAGGTAGGCAGTGCCACAGGTGCTGGGGATCCAAACTCAGGTCCTCGCGCTTGCACAGCAAGTACTTGTACGCACTGAGCCGTATTTCCAGCCCAACACTTTTGAAGGTCTTCACATAGACTTCCAAGTCGCTTCCTAAATGGCTGGCCAGCGTGCCCTGCAGTGCTGCTGTGTGGGCCCTACCATCCCCAAGTCTCCAGGCTGGAGCATCCTGCTTTCAGAAACACGTTGGGTTCCCTTTCCTCTGCATTCTCAACAGCACCTGTTACCATTCATCTTGTTGATGATTTCTACTCCGAGTGAAGGGGTTTCTTGTCAGGAGTCTTTGGGGGCTCTCTGTTCTATTATCACCACAGAGTAGTAACATCAATGCTGGGGTGGATCTAACGGGACAGAGGTAATGATGCCCACACACCTGCTTGCACCCCATCTTAGGAACAGCTCTTGGGATGTGGACCCCAAAGAGTCTGGTGGCTGCATCATCTGATAGAAGGCAGCACCCAGGTCTGAATGTAGAAAAGAGCTTTGTCCAGGCCCAGTCTAAGCCCAAATGTAGTATCTGAAGTTCACAGAGAGTCAGCATGTCCAATTCCAAGGCTGAAGGATCAGAGTGGATCACACGCACATGGGTGGGTGTTACAGGGCCGGATGCACTGACCTTCCATCTTTGGCTTCCACATCCATCGAGGCTCAGGCATCAGATGTGGAGGTTGTTGCTGGTAAGTCTGTCTGTGGGATCCCCTTGGTGACTGCCACTCCAGGTACCCTTTACTGAGGCTGCCTGGATGACTCCAGGACCGGGGTCTTCAGGAGGGGTCTCTTTCCAGAAGGGACTGCTTTGAGCTGCAGGGGGATGGTTTCATGCTGTGCTTTTGGCTCACTCACCTGCACCTTGGGGGGGGTGCTTTCTTGGTAACAAGGATCCCATTTCCACTGCCATCCCCTGGGGCGGGAGGGCAGTTTGTCATGCTAAGCTGGTGTTCATCTCGGGCCAGGAAGCAGAGCACAGATCCACCGGTGCCTCCCAGCCTCAGGGGGCAGGAACACAAGGGTATACAAGGGTTAGACAATATTCATTTTGCATAGAGAGATTTTAAATAAGGAGGCCAGACAGCAGAAACATACTTAAGGCCTGACTGTACATAAGTAGGCCTTACTCCCTTCCCAGTTGTAAACCTGAAATTTTGGCGGGGGGAAATCTCATAGACAAGATCGTACTTTTGTTTACAGTAAGAGCATCTTGGGCCGGGGGTGTGGTTCTGTCGGTACATGATGCTCTGGGTTTGTCTCCGGCCCTTCATAAGTCATGCGTGATAGTGTGCACTTGCAATCCTGGAGCTCGCGAGGTGGAGGCAGGTGGATCAGAAATTCAAAGTCATCCTTGATTACAGAGTGGGGTTCAAGGCCAGCCAGGGTTCTGTGAGACCCTGTCACAAACATGAACAGAACAGAGCAGCGCAGAGCAGAGCAGAGCAGAGCAGAGAGCAGAAGAGAGCAGAGCAGAGAGCAGAGCAGAGAGCAGAGAGCAGAGCAGAGCAGAACAGAGCAGAGCAGAGAGCAGAGAGCAGAGAGCAGAGCAGAGCAGAGCAGAGCAGAAGCCAGACAGCAGAAACATACTTAAGGCCTGACTGTACATAAGTAGGCCTTACTCCCTTCCCAGTTGTAAACCTGAAATTTTGGCGGGGGGAAATCTCATAGACAAGATCGTACTTTTGTTTACAGTAAGAGCATCTTGGGCCGGGGGTGTGGTTCTGTTGGTACATGATGCTCTGGATTTTTCTCCGGCCCTTCATAAGTCATGCATGATAGTGTGCACTTGCAATCCTGGAGCTCGGGAGGTGGAGGCAGGTGGATCAGAAATTCAAAGTCATCCTTGATTACAGAGTGGGGTTCAAGGCCAGCCAGGGTTCTGTGAGACCCTGTCACAAACATGAACAGAACAGAACAGAGCAGAGCAGAGCAGAGCAGAGCAGAGCAGAGAGCAGAGAGCAGAGCAGAGCAGAGCAGAGCAGAGAGCAGAGCAGAGAGCAGAGCAGAGCAGAGCAGAGCAGAGCAGAACAGAGCAGAGCAGAGCAGAACCGAACAGAACAGAACAGAACAGAACAGAACAGTCTAAACTTCCCGGACAAATGCAGGGCTGTAGCCTTTTAGCTGCAATCCCAACCACTGCACGTCTGGAACCCAGCCTGTCGTCTCCTTTAAGGTCTGTAGCAGCCCTCTGAGATGTCACTTCAGAAGCCATCCAAAGTGTGCATGAGAACACACCGGGAAAGGACACACCAGGAAAGGAAGGGGAGTGGCACTTAGGGCTGCTGGAACGACCTGAACTTAGAATAACCCTCCTGCATGCAAAATACCTGGGTGTGGCACAGAGGCCAGCTGACAGTTACAGGCCACCCTGTCCTTATGACACCAGACAGAGTGTTTTAAACCGGGGGAAAACAGCAGCTCCGAGGTCTGAAGGAGCCAAGTCCAGACACAAACGCAGCATCCCAGGGTGACAGAGGGGTCCCTCTCCCCACAGCCACAGGGAGCACCTCAGGCAAGGTGCCCTGCTCACCTGACTCGAGTGACCCCCATGTCCTCACCAGGCCCCTAGGTGCGCAGTAATTGTTCCCCGAGTTAGGAGACAAAGACCCTGAGATGCACAGTTAAGATGCATGGCACAGCCAGGGTGATCCGTGGCATGCTTGCTCAGGATCCCTGTGCCTCACGAATCCTGTGTTAAGATGGTTTTTAATACCTGATGTCCCGCCAGACACGCCCACCTGCATGTGGCCTCATGTGGCCCAGGAAAGCTATGGACATGGCATTAAAACATGAATTGTTGTTGTTATTTTCATTTGTTTTTGTAACTCAATTGTGTGGTACTCAAGCGTGAACTTTTTTTTTGCAGTGTCAAAAGTTTGAACATGCCTTCTAGGACCTAGACATGTCCTTAGTTGGTGCTAACCAGCCCCAGCTTAAACCCACACATTGAGGGCTTCCCAGGGCTCCAGTTGACTGGGAAAGGCTTTTCTAGTCTGGCTATCTGATATCTGATTCTTACCGAGGATCTGGCTAAAGCCCTTGAGATGAATCCCCAGGAACCACAAGCTGATGCATCCCAGGGAAAGGACACCAGACAAGGGATGAAGGGACTCTGGTGGGTCAGGCAGAGGCATCGTGGCACCAGGAGGGCCAGGGGCAGCGGGTTCAGGAAGTCAGACATGGTCAATCAGGCCTCCACGACCCTGGGCAACTCCACTCACCGTGTCACAGAGCTCTGGCACCTCATTGTGCAATGGCACCATGACACTCCCTCCTGGCCCCTGCCCTTCTTCAACATGACCTTTCAGGAGACACCCTTGGGATCCCTTGAGTGCAGGAAGTCCCTGATGTACAATGGCTCACGTGAGGATTCTTCAACTTTACATGGTAAAACTTTACATGGTTCAATAGAAACTGCACTTCAAATACTGCCTTTGCATTTTTCTGTGGCTAGAGATAAGACAAGACCATGTTCCCTGGAGACACAGTAGAAACAGTCAGCTCTGACTCGGGAGGAGAACAGTCAACACTCCTCAGGGTGCTGTGCGACTGAACCAGGGTGTTAGGTGGGTCAGGTGAGTTACGGGCACTTTTCCTTCCTGTAGCTTTCAATCTACCAAGGGAATCTGAGACTGGACCCCATCCTGAAGGGAGAGGCGTCCCTCCCACAGTTATTACCGTTATCATTGGCTCAGGGTCCTGTAGCTGTTAACCTTATCAGACAAGGTGGGTCCGAAGGCTCACTTGGGTTCTCTTTGGAAAATGCACCCACAGGACTAACAGCAGGGTCTTTCCATCCCCCTCACTTCCTCTGGCCCACGTGGGTGCTGTGCTGGCCTCCTTCGCAGCCCCAGGCCACAGCACCACCACACCACCCTGACCGGCCTCCCCACATTCCCTGGCATTCACACTTCTGAAAACAACATCCTCATGGCTTTGATGGGCTGGTGCCCGACAGGCTGGTGCAGGCTGGCTCAGCATGAGGAGGCGTTCTCCCCTTAGACTGAAAGGGTTCAGGCTGCAGGAACTGTCACTGCACTTCAGAGCAGGGTTGAGCTGGACACTGGCATTCAGAGGTGCCTGGACAGAGAGGCTCCATGGCACGCAGGACGTACGAAGAGGGCAACGAGGGTGTGTTTGCACTGGGGAGCCTCAGTTTCCTTATTTCGTAGGTGGGGTGAACGGACAGAGGCCTGCCTTAGACTGAAAGGGTTCAGGCTGCAGGAACTGTCACTGCACTTCAGAGCAGGGTTGAGCTGGACACTGGCATTCAGAGGTGCCTGGACAGAGAGGCTCCATGGCACGCAGGACGTACGAAGAGGGCAACGAGGGTGTATTTGCACTGGGGAGCCTCAGTTTCCTTATTTCGTAGGCGGGGTGAACGGACAGAGGCCTAGCAGGATACAACATTCCAGAGGACGGATCTCTCCAATAGCAACCTGATCAGAACTGGGGAACTGCCCCAAGCTCTCAAGGCTTACAGACCTTCCCTGTAGGCCTGTCCTGGGTGGACCTGAATCAGACGCATCCTGTAGCCAGCCTAATTGCTGGCTTCTTTTCCTGTGCTTTCCCTGACCAGGGAGACCAGGAGGTAAGCACTCTCCTGGCCTCCCACTTCCTGGCCTCCTACTTCCTTTGCCCTCCCTCCCACACCCTTTTCTGCAGATCCAGTTTAGGGGCAACTCAAAGCCTCAAACATTGTCTGGGAGGTGACTAGAGGTCATGGGTCAGAGAGAGATGCTCATCTTTTAAATTTTGAGCCCCTTTCTGGTCCCCCAGGCCACCCCATTTAAACAGTTCCCCGAGTTCTCTCTGCTAAATGGCCACAGAGCAGTTTGTTAGCCACTCACACAGGAAGTCAAGGTCCTTGTTTATGCTCCTCTTCCTTCACGCCTGTCTGCCTCGGGCACCGCCTCTGGAGAAACGGGCTGTTTCTGAAAGTCAATCCATCTTCTCAAGGCCAGGCATGGCCTCAGAGGACCTGCCCAGTGCACCTGCTCCCTGGCAGCCCCTGACCGTCCATAGGATGCTCCTGGGTGCTGGAGCCTGGTCGAGGCTTGAAGGTGGCATTCACATGCAAGATGGAATCTTGGACCTTTATTTATTTATTATTTATCCATTCATTCATTCATTCATTCGTTCTTTCTTTCATTCTTTCATTCTTCTTTTATTAGTGTGCTGGGGATTGAACCTAAGGCCTTACACATGCTTGGCAGGTATGCTATCTCTGAGATACATCCCCAGCCCCAGCCTCTAAGTTCTGAACACGTGGAGCTGGCAGTGAACGTGAGTCCCATGTCAGACCTGAAGGGCACACTCTCCTCAACTCTCGGGTGTGTTAGTTCTCTCTGATCACTAACAAAAAGCAAACTCTAGGGACTTAGGAACAGCAAGTGTTTCTTCTGGTGCCTCTGAGGAGGAAGGAACGTGACCAACAGGACAGAGGACACAAGTCAAGGAGCCTGGTGGTCACCGAAAGCTAGATGAAGCTTCTGCAGTTCCAGAGGCTGGAAGTCTGAGATCCCGTGTCTGGGGAAGCCTTCTGGTTCAGAGATGGCGCCTTCTGTCTCCGTAGTCATAGGAAAGAGAGAGAACTCTGATCTCTCTAGCTTCCAACAGTAGGCAGTAGGTCCATTCAAAATGGCTCTACCTCAAAGCCTAGTCACCCCCCAAAAGCTCCACCCTGACACTAGTCCTTGGGTGTTAGGGTTCAACACATGCCCTGGGTGGGGGTGAGGGTCAGACATTCAACTACAGGAAAGGCTTTAAGATTCTAGGAACTTAATGTTCCCCTTCCTCACTTCCCATGTATCAGGCATTACGTGAAATTCGGGAAGACATGTTCTCTGTGCTCCAGGAGTTCATGAGTCCCTCCCACTTGGCACGCAGGGGACAGCAAACTGAAGTTATAATAAGTCAATCCTCCCTGTTGGGCAGAAAAACCTCAGTGCTGTCTCAAGAACGAGTATGTGGCTTGGCCCTTGAGACAAGACTAGCAAACAAGGGCCCAGGGGCTGGAAATCCACTCTCTACTGATGGCATCAAACACTCTTTCCCTCCCCTTTGGGGACACAGTCACTGGAGCCGGCTGAGACAGGTTTTTGCTTCCAGGGAAAGTGGTGAAAGCAATTCCAGGTCTTCGCCCCACCGCCCACCTACCAGCTCCTAATTACAGATGGGCAGGCAGGAGCAGGTGGTTAACTAACGCCAGCGCCCAGGCTCTGGGCTCTGACGCACCTTTCATGGGCTGATGGCTTGGCACAGGGAAGGTGTCCCCTGTAAAGGAGCCCTGTCATGAATGGGGAGAGATAGGTACCTCAGTGACAAAAGCCGGGTTCTGCCCCATCACTGCCTCCCCTCCTGGTCCTGGGACCATAACCAGGACGGTCGGTAGATGCAGATCCTGAGGTGTCCCAGGGTCCCTGGTGCAGAGGGAGGAAGACCCAGGGACAGCCTGTGGTTGGCAGGACAATCCTGGAGAGGTGTTGGGGCTGTGGACAACTGAGCAATGGAGGAGGCGGTAGGAGGCAGGAAGGGGTTCCCCTGAAGGGAGCACATGTCCTGTGCTTGGAGCACAGAGACAGGTTCCAATTTCTATAAAGCCCTGGATGTCCCAAGCCTGGGGACCAAGAGGCTCCAGCCCTGGGAAAGCAGGGGTTCTTAGCAGGATGTCAGGTACTACTTGAATGAGTTGGGGTCAGGGTCATGTAGGAGAGAGGAAAGTCCTAGGAAGAAAGGCCAGTCCTGAAGTCATAGCTGGACTCGTGCTCCTGGGTCAGCCACTCCCACTCCTGACTCAGGCTGGGCCCCTGAAGTCAGTAGAACGAATCCCAGGAACAGCCTCATCCTGGTACAGTCGCATTTGCAGTACAGCATCTGCCTCCCTGCTCCTGGATCCTCCTCATCTCCCCCCCCACCCCCGCAGAAGAATAACTTGGGATGGTGTAACCTGGGCACCCGCCTGTCACCCTCCCCGTCTGCCGATGCTTTGTTTCTTTCCTTAGTGTGTACACGTGTGTACAGAGAACAACATTAATGTAGTTCTTCAGGCATGAGCTACACTGGCCTGGAACATTCTAACTAGGCTAGGCTGGCTGGCCAACAAGTCCCAGGGAATCCTCCTGTCTCCACCGCCCCAGCTCTGGGATTACACGTGTGTACCACCATGTCTGGCATGTTTTATGTGGGTTCTGTGAACTGAACTTGGGTTTTCATGCCTGTATGGTAAACACGTTTCCAACCGTGCACTGTGCTCAGGACTCCAGAAACACAACTCCTGACTTTCCAACCATCCAACCAAGTGGCAGGTACCACCCAAGTTTAAAGCAGAGGAACAGTGACCGGACTTTGGAGACCAGCTCCAAAACAACCCAGCCAGCACTGGCCAACCATCCCCATCACGTCTGCAGACCTGCAGCCAGCCTGGTCCAGGAGGCTGAGGGGCTCGTTCCCAGCCTCAGGAAGGAACTTGCGGTGTGGGTTGTAGAATGCATATGTATGTGTAGATAGAGGTGTATGTATGTGTTTGTGTGGGCATGTGTATGTGGACATGTGTATGTGGACATGTGTTCCTCTACTGTGTGTTAGATATATGCCTCTTGACTGACCTTAGCCCTCAAGATAGTTTTTTTTTGTTTTTTTTTTTTTGGTCTTTTTGAGACAGGGCCTCTCTGCAGCCCCAGCTGGGCTGGAACTCACTATGTAGACCCCACCATTACAGGATTAAAGACGTGCACCACCACATCCGGCCCCAATTTTCTTTTTTAAAAAAAATATTTATTATTTTTGTTTTATGTGTATGAGTGTATTGCCTGTATGTATGTGAGGGCACCCGTGTTGGCACCTGTGTCATGCAATGCCATGAATGTCAGAAGAGGCTTTGGATTTCCCTGGAATTGGAGTTAAGGATGGTTCTCAGCCACCATGTGGGTGCTGGGAATCGAACCTGGGTCCTCTGCAAGAGCAGTCAGCGTTCTTAACCACTGAGCCATCTCTCCAGCCCCTAGTTCTGATTCTTAAAGCGGCCACAGGGCTTGTCTGACAGTGCAGGTGAGTGATCAGATCAGGATGGCTTAACTTTAGCTGCCTGTTTCTGGTAGATCTAATTTTTCATGTGATACATTTACAAGTATCAGGTGTTGTATCTCAAGTATCAGCATACGGGTGAGTGGGTGAGCATATGGGAACCGTCCCATCCCATTCTGGCCACTAAGAGGAGAAAGAAGAGTCAATTTGCCCAGAGAAGCTCGAAGACAAAGTCCACAGGGGTCCAAGCAGAGGGCAGCCTCCCCACAGCCTGGAGGCTTCACCTCCTTTCTGGCTGAAGTGCAGCTATGCCAGGCCTTGGGTGTGAGCCTAGTCATATGCAGGACGTCTGATTGGAAGGGGAGATCTGGATGCTTCCAGGAGAGAAGGCAGGAGGTGTTGTCTGAGAACAGATTAAGGGTATACCACGAGGGTGGCTCAGAGTTTTCTGCCCTTGAATGTGGGGCCTTCACTGCCTTCTGACAATCCTCCTCTCAGTAGGCACCAGGAGCCTGTATTGCTGTCTGGGATGCCTGGAGTTTGTGTTCATTGGTCTGCAGATGTAGATTTTCTGCCTGGTAACTCACTGTCCAGTGGTGTGTCTGAGGCCTGCATATGGGTCCCCAGCAACTGAGTCAGAGGTGCCTCTGCACCTAAGGAGTCAGAGCACAGGCAGGTGAACAGCCTGCCCTGCGCCTGAAGCTTTGGAGCCCAGGGCCTGTCTCAAGTCTGGACTGCTGAGTCTCCCGAGCTGTGAAGGGCTGAAATTTGAGTTGCCTCAGCCAGGAAGAATGAAAGCTGGTCACAGAGCCACCAACCCTGCTGGAAGAGCTCTGGGTCCAGTGAGGGAGCGGACTTGAAAGCGGGTGATCTCTAAGCTTCATCAGGGCTTACTTAGATTACACAGCCCAGATAGCAGTCCTGGAAAAAGCTGGAGAAGAGGTGCCTATTAGAACCACCAGCCAAGCCTCCCCAGAGCCCGAGCTCACCAAGGGACCAGGCAGTGCCAGGACTCCAAGGTGGGATACCCTGGCCAGTCCCAGTAATGAGGTGAGGGTATAGTAGTGTGTGATGGTATGCTAGACAGAGGCCAGTGGACGGGGAGCCCAAGTGTCACTTGTGAGTGTTAGGTGCTGCAGGGAATGGCCCATGTTCTAGAGAGTTCTTCAGCTGCTTTGGTAGGGAAAGAGCAAGAGAGAGTAAGAGAGAGCAAGAGCAAGCAAGTGAGCGAGAAAGAGAGAGAGAGAAAGGGGGTGTTGTGAAGGTGCTATGGCGTATAGGTGCCTGGGTCAGGAAGGACCTGGAGGCCCCAAAGGGAGAATAGTAAGTCAGGAGGGTACAGGCGCTCTGGAGGGAGGGCTAGCTGCCCTGCCCTGCCCCGCCCCGCCCAGGACCCTCAGCTAAGACAGGCTTCTAGGAAGGGTCTGTCCAGCCTTTCCCCAGTTCCAGGGGCAGAAGCGGAGAGCTGGGTCCACAAGGAAGCGGAGCACCCCCCAGGCTCTCCTTTCAAAGTTGCTTTCTTCTCCCCTTCCTGTCCATTCAAACGAAGCAGGCACCTGGAAGAACTGGCAATTCCGGTTCTGTGATGCTGAGTACCTATGCTGAGCGGGGAGACGAAATTTGACCTGAAGGTCTGCCTGTGTTGGGGAGTCCGGGCCGGAGACCCCCTGAGGGATCCTAGGGCAGGGCCCTCTCTGTATTGCTCTCAGCCTGGTGGGTGGGGTCTGGGAGGGGACCGACGGAGCACAGGGCAGTGGGAAAGGTCCACACTGCTCTTTCCTAGTTTCCTTATGGTTTAAATAACCCTGAGCAGTGATGCTTGCCTGTAATCCTAGCACTCAGGAAGCTGAGGCAGGAGGATTACCCCAAGTTTGAGAGACCAGCCTGGCTACATAGTGAGTTCTAGGCCAACCTGAGCTATGGAGTGAGAATCTATCTCAAAATACAAAACAAAACAAAACACTCCTATGACATTGAATCCTGATGTGGCCTTTACCGTGGGAGTTCTGGCTCATTCAGTTTTACAGCCGAGGAAGCCAGCACAGAGGTTGTCGATGGTCTCGTGCCCAGCAAGTGGCCACACCAGGGCATCTAACACTGGACACAGGCTCGTCTTCCAGGTTGGCACTGGTCCTCCTGCTGAAGCTTGGGGAGCTGCTACTTCCAGAACTGAAGAATCTGGGTGGGCCAATCAAAATGGTAAGGGGCGCACCTAGGGATTCTGACCAGGCCCAGGGAGTCCTTTAAACGGTCACCACCTCCTCTGGGTCACTGTACAAGATGGTGCTAAAGACACAGGTGACCAGGTAAAGGTCAGACACAGCCCCACCTCCTGTGAGCCTTCCATGAATTGTCAGAGGCCTGGAGCAAAACGATTTTGGTCTCCAAGCTGTTTCAGTCCTAGAAGGATCCCTGTAGCCCAGACCCGTAGTTAGGCTGCCCAGTCTTAGTGCCAAGAGCCCCCAAGGAACCCCAAGGGACCCTAAGGAGTTACTGGGGCCACAAGCAGCTTTGAGAACAAGTATGATCTACAGAGACGGGCCCGTTTCCTGTTGGGATCTCGTGGCTAATTGAGCCAGCCTGCACAAATCTTAGGTTCGAAGACTGACAGGGAGCTGACCCAGTGGGCATGCCTGTAGTCCTGGCTGTTCCTCTGAAGGCTGAGGCAGGAAGATTGCCTGAGATTGGAGCTGGAGCACAACCCGGGTATCACAGCGATGCTTCAAAATAAAGATGAATAGATTAGCAGTGACAATTTTAAAGAACAGCATATGCCCGTGTCTTTGCGTCAGCTTTCTGACTGCTAGATGATGCTTCTTAGAAGAGTGATGGAGCTCTGGTGGTTGAAAACGCTGACACACAGGAAGAAGCTGGAAACAGGGTCACACCTGATAGAGGTGATGCCCACTCACTGACAATGCAGGAAACTTCCTGGCTCGTTCTATTTCCTCCTCTTCTTCCCTAGAGCTTAGACATGGTGACAGGAGACCCAAATCAAAGCACATCTATTAGCAATGAAACCAAGCAGAACAGAAACAAAACTGCAAAACTGGAACCCTTCCAGGGAGTCATAATGCAAGGCTCAAACCAGAACAAATAAACACATTTTCCAGATGCACCTGAGCTGCCCGGGAAGCTCTCCGGCCAAGTCTAGCCTGCCCTGCACCTGCTCCCCCTCACTGCCTGTCCCCTTTCCTCTGGAGGAACGGGATACCTGGGGCACCCTGAAGTTCTGGTATCCTAAAAACTGGAATGGGCTATCTTTGAAGACGCCACCCTGTGATCCCACTAACCCAGGACACCCGTGGAGCAGGGTGTCACCCCCACATAGGTCCCCATGGACACCTGACCCAGAACACAGGGTACCGATATTCTCCACAAAAGTCCACTGCCCTTTACAGAGACTCTCCTATGTGGGGAGGGCATGGGGTCCTTGGGCCAGAGGCAATCCTTCGGGCCCAGCTCCCAGGGCTCCCTGGAGCATAGCATCATGCCTCTGCTCTTTTGTTATTCCCCTGGTGGAAGTTTTAGGTCCCCATGGACACCTGACCCAGAACACAGGGTACCGATATTCTCCACAAAAGTCCACTGCCCTTTACAGAGACTCTCCTATGTGGGGAGGGCATGGGGTCCTTGGGCCAGAGGCAATCCTTCAGGCCCAGCTCCCAGGGCTCCCTGGAGCATAGCATCACGCCTCTGCTCTTTTGTTATTCCCCTGGTGGAAGTTGCTAGACTCAGATGGGGCATGATGTCATGTGCACAGCGTCCTATTGGTTGCTATAAGCCAAAGGCCCGGCCAGACTTCAGGGGTGTGTCTCAGATCTCTTGAGAAGATAGGGCCGGAAGGTCATTTGGGAAAGGGTAAGGAAGGACTCTAGAGCAGGTTCCCTGCTGTCTACTGCAACTGTTAATCCTCATAGAAGCCCCACTGTCAGATGGGAAAATGGAGGCACAGAGCAGTGAAGATCCTTGTACCCACCAAAGCCTAGACTCTCATCTACCTGCCTGCTTCCAGTGCCTGGGTGGGGCCCCCAAGCCATGTGCCCAGTGCTACCTCCCAGCCTTAGAGCCTGGGAACAGTGGAGGATGGGGACAGTCTGTGACCTGCATCCAGTCTCAACACCTCAGCTACCTAGAGAAGTGCTTACAGTTTAGCTGGCCTTCCTTTGGACTGGCCAATGAAGTCCTGGGCCTCACCCTAGCCTCCCTTACCAGCATCTTTAGGGCTGAGCTAACATACGGGCTGTTCCCTCAGAGGCCTTTGTGGGAACTTCACCAGTATGTGTATTAGGCTCATAAATAATTCACCCTGGTAAGGTTCCGGGGCTGGGGGGGGGGCGGGAGGCCAGGAGCCAGAGCTCCCAGCCAGGCAGGCCGCAGCAAGGAGGGAGAGCCACGCAGGTAGAGGCATGAGGCAGGAATTTGGAAAAGGTGCCAGCGCTGTGGAATTCTGGGTGGGCTTGGACCACACTGGTGTTGCAGAAGCCACAAAGCCTGGCCATAAGGGACTCAGAGTGGCGGCCAGGGGCCAAGCCAGCTGCCATCCTGGTGTTCTTTACTCTTCCCTGCCTCTGCCCCGGAGGATGAGAAGTTGGACACTTCTGTTCCAGCCTCCATTGCTGTGTAAGTAGGTGATTCAGTCAGGCCTCAGCAGTCGCCTGTGACCGCAAGACTCGAGCCAGGACTTGCTGAGATGCAGACTTAGGCTGTTTCTAGCAGGGATACACCACCAAACTTATTGTGGAGAGAAAGACAGTCCCTATTTATATGAGGCATGTCACCTCAGCCCCATGTGCCAAGAGGTGACAGTACCTGGCCTGTCCTTTCTGCCAGGGTCTGTTCCCACTCACTCCGACAGAACAATGTACTGGGCCAGCAGGCAATTACCTTCCGTGGCTCCAGAAACTGCCGTAATGGTTTTCTGTCTAGTTTTCTTCTTAGGCTACTAGAATTTTCCATCTGGAGGTAGACCTGGCTCCCCGCCGCTGACCCCTATTAACTTCAAGAAAAATGGGAGGTCAAAGAACACAGCTCTGCAGTGCACTGCCTTCCCTGGAGGCCGTGCACATATCACTGGTGCCTTTAAAAAAATTATATTTATTACTTTTATTTTATGTGTATGTGTGTATTGCCTGCATGTTGGTAGGTGGACCTGTGTCGTGCAATGCCTGTGGAGGTCAGAAGAGGGCATCGGATCCCCTGGAACTGGAGTTTCGGATGGTTGTTAACCACCATGTAGATGGTGGGAATTGAACCCGGGTCCTCGAAAAGAGCAGCCAGTGTTCTTAACTGCTGAGCCATCTCTCCAGCCTCACTGGTGCCTTTGAGACTTATGTCTTTAAGGTTTTCGGACCTTACAGCTAATGTGAGTTTTTCTCAGCCTAATTCGGAATCGATCTCTTCTGATAACTGCCTGGGTCTACCTCGTAGAGGCAACGGGCTCCCCCAGCCTAAGTGTGCCTTGCCCGGGAGTGTCACCACAGGGAGTTCAGGGCGTGCAGAGGGGCCTCAGGCCAAAGGAGATGGGTGAGCAGAGCCCCCTGATGGGCTGTCTGGAGGACCCTGGAGCACACATAACACTATCAGCAGTAGTGATTGCTAAAGGCTGGAAGGGCTTCGTTTTTTGGCAGCCCAGCCTGCCTGTGTCCTCCTTCAGTGCCTTCTTTGTGAACCTGTACCTGCTCTCCTGCTTGCTGAACCCCAACACAGTGTCTGCCTGGAACGCAGCGCTCGGGGGAGGGAGGGCAGCCGGATCCTGTTCCCTTTTCCTGCCTGTCCTTCTCTCAATTGCTCACCAGTATGTCTGTGGGCATCAAATGGATACCAGGAAACCGCCTGTCCTGGATGCAGATGCCCATCCCTCAGTGGCTTTAGGATGAGTCCTCTTCATCCTTGTGAACTTGAGTGTCACCAGAAGCAGCCCACCTGGAATGTGAGCCGGTGTAGACAGCTGCCACACGGCTCCTTTATCCAGTTGCTAGGAACTGGCCCAGGAGGAACAGGAGTGTGTGCTCAGGTATAGATTTGTAGACAGGCTCCAAATGGGAATATCCCCAATGTCCCTTAGCAGGGGGACCCGAGAAACAAGTCGTGAAGTGTCCACACAGTGGAAGGATAGAAACACTCCCGTCAGAATGGCTGCCGAGGTTTCATGAGTGGGAACCTATATCAGAACTCAACTGTGCACTTTAAATATGCACCGGTCACTGGTTATTAGAAAGCGACTGCATCACAATACATTTGTTTGAAGCTTTAAAAAAATAAAACACTTTCAAGATCCATGATCACCGAGGGCAGGCTGGGGTGGACACAGGAAGCTGTTTAGTGCTGGAAATGTCCCATCTCTGGGTGGCAGTTGTACAACTGTGACCAACTGCCAAGGTCATCAGGTTGTGAGCCTAAGGGGTTGGTTTTACTGGATCAAATAATAAAGTTGGGAAAATTTTCATTTGTACAAGTCTTGGCACATAGGGACAAGGGAGAACTTCTAGGGTGGCATGCAGTTTTCATTTCAAATAGAATGAAATGTGTCTGTGCGTGTGCAGGATGTATAGCGTATGTATGTGTCTTTGTGTGTGTGTGTGTGTGTGGTGTATGTGTCTGTGTGTGGTGTATGTGTGTGGTATATGTGTAGTATATGTATGTGGTGTATGTGTGCACAATGTATGTGTCTTTGTGTGTGTGTGTGTGTGGTGTATGTGTCTGTGTGTGGTGTATGTGCATGTATATGTATATGTGGTATATGTGTAGTATATGTATGTGGTGTATGTGTGCACAATGTATGTGTCTGAGTGTGTGTGTGTGTGTGTGTACGTGGTACATGTGTGTGTATGTGTGTGTGTGTGTGCTTTTGGAGGCCAGAGGAGAATGCCTGGTGTCCTGCACTGTCACTCTCCTCCTTACTCTCTGGAGATGGTCTCTCACTGGACCTGGAGTTAAGCTGGCAGACAGTAAGGCCCAGTGACCCTCCAGTCTCAGCCTACCACAGCCCTGGGGATGCAGGCATGTGCGGCCACACTTAGCTTTCTCTGTGGGCACTGGGGATTTGAACTCAGGTCTTCATGCTTCCAAAGAAAGTGCTTTTGTCCACTGAACCATCTGCTCAGCAAAAGTGAAATTTGTATTGACAAAAGGGAAAAAAAATGAAATACTTCCTAAAGAAATAAAAATAGCATTGTCATTAAAATAAAACACAACAGGAGCTGGAGAGATGGCTCAGTGGTTAGAGCACTGGCTGCTCTACAGAGAATATTTCCTCTATAAACATCATTATAAGGCAAATTATCAAGCTTTTTCTGGACTGGAGATGGCTCAGTGATCAAGAGTGCTTCCTGCTCTTCCAGAGGACCCGAGTTTGGTTCCCAGCACCCGAGTCAGGCAGCCAGCAACCGCCTATAGCTCCAGGTCCAGGGAATCTGACACCCTCTTCTGGCCTTTGCGTACACCTGCACACCCATGGCATACATTCACACAGATACACACACTTAAAAATAAATTCTTTTTCAGTGTCGGGCGTGGTGGTGCAAGCCTTTTATCCCAGCACTCGGGAGGCAGAGGCAGAGGCAAGCGGATCTCTGTGAGTTCAAGGCCAGCCTGGTCTACATAGTGAGTTCTAGGTCAGCTGGGGCTACAGGGAGACCCTGTCTCAAAAACAAACCAACAACACCCCCCAACAAAATCAACCCCTCCCAAACAAACAAGCGAAAAATCACAAACCCTTCAGTTTTGTTCTGTTTTCATACCAATATCTCTGTCACTCAGGTAAACAAACGTATGGGCTACATGGGAAATTCAGCCCATAAACTGAGCTATTCCACAGAGCAATTTTGGAGTTCTGAAGTTATTCCCATTCACTCTGGGTCGGCGTCATGTAAGCTGTGATGCAGACATATTTAAGTAGTCTTCTTGTGTGCAGTCATGTTTTCAACAATTGTGATAATTTAATTACACACATGTGCACACACACATGTACATGTATACATTTGTATGCACAAATGCATACAACACACTATGCACTCACAGGCATGTATACACACAGAGAGACATACAGAGAGACAGAGAGACATGCGCTCACACCCCTAGTATCATGGAAGCAATTTAGATGGGTCTGTGAACTATTATCCTCAAGATTGTATGATTCTGAAATCTGACTTGAGACAGATCCACAAAGGGAGACGTACATACTACCCTGACTAAGCAACGGATCACCACTAGGATTGTCCAGCAGTCTAACAGTTCAGCACACGTAAAAAGCCTTTGTAAGTTTGAGATCAGCAACTTTTGTTTCAATTAGAGCTGTGTTTCAGCTCAAGATTCGCTCACAGGGTTCCCTTTGCTACCCACAATTCCGCCCACACTTCTGTTCCACACTTTAAATTCAATAATAGCACATTTTGCCATAATGCCCTGTGAGTCCACCATCCATTTCTGTATCATTGCTAGAAAAACAAAAGATTATATCAGCAATGTTGGCTCCTTAACTGAATTTACATTCACACCTTACGTTTTCAAAAACAACAAATGACACAGGCTTCGGAGAATGACCCACCAAAACCCTCGCTGCTTCTTAGTGACTTGAATAAAAATTAAGTCATTACTCGAATTAACTTAATTGGCTTTTCTGTTCGGAGCATCTGATAACGTGACTATTAAACTGGCTTCATTTAACTGTGGGATTTGCCTGTGTAAGACCCTTCATCTCTTGAATTTTCTAGAAAACATGAAATTGAAAAGGCCATGTGCTGAATTAGAAGTGACACCCACACTTCTGTGGTAACAGCTCCCTTTGAAGTGAATGCCCCTGGCTGTTTAACAGATTGGTATCTCCTGCCTTCCACCCGATCTGTGGCACCTCTGTACTTGTATGCTGTGTTAGATGGGGCGTGTTCCTCTAGGGCTCCTGGGTCAGAAGCTTTACCCCCTGTGTGGCCACAGTGGTAAGGCCTTTAAGAGGTGGGGTCCACTTAGGGTGTTCTTAGGGACACCAAGTTAGTTTTCAGAAGGGCAAGTTGTTATGCGAACAGGACTGGGCTCTACCCTTTTTCTGGCCCCTGTCTCATCATATGATCCCTCCTTTCCACATGCATGTCCACCATAATGCTACCACCATGGTAGACAGGTAGGTCCTTACAAGGGCCACCACCATGTGGCTTGGACCTTCAGCCTGCAAAACTGTGATCTAAAACACACCTCCTTTCTTTACAAACACCCAGCCTAAGGTATTTTGTTACAGTAACAGAAAACTGACTCATATGCAGTACATGATTAAATTTCCACAAACATTCTGTGTATGTTGGAATTTATAATTACTTCTTTCTCTATAATGGCTACCATTCTGGACACTCAATTTAGAACCACTTTAAAAAATACTTTATTTTTATTTTATGTGTATGAGTGTACTGCCTACATGTATGTAAGTGCACCTGTGTCATGCCAAAGCCCAAGGAAGTCAGAAGAGGGCATTAGATTCCCTAGAACAGTTGTTAGCTGCCATGTGGGTGTCAGTACTCTTAACCACTGAGCCATTTCTCCAGCTGTTAATTAAAAAAAAAAAACCCTCATGGTGTGTGGGTGGGTATGTCTTTATGTGTGTATACATGCCTGTTTGTGCATATTGATATGTTTGTAAGCGTGGGTGTATGTATAGTGGGTGTGCATGCCTATACTCTGCCTGCCTTGCAGGGCCACAGGGCCTGGATGAGCCAGTTCCTGTCCAGCAGGGCCCCATTCCCTCTGCTCAGGACACCCAGGTTACCGCAGCAGGAAGCTGCTATGCTTTTCTGCAGCTAAGAGAGGCTTTCTGCTGTGGCCCTCTGAGACAGTCACCATCACCTTTTGTCTCCGTGGAGCCCAGCTGGGCTGTACACTGTCATCCCCAATCACAGCACATCTCTGTGCGATTGGCTGCCTTTCGACCGTATAATTAGGCACCAGCAGGCCCTGGATCAGAGGGAGAGGACGTGGAGAGCAAGCCAAGAACTGGCAGACATGCCACCACATGATCTCTCTCCTGGTGGGTGGGGCCATCCCAGGAGCCCCCAGACACCCTCAGAACGTGGGATCCCTCAGGCTGCTGCATCTGGGGCTCGCCGACCTCCACCTCCCAGCTCCCGCTCCTTGTCCTTCTAAAGCCTCCACAGATGTTGCGGCCAGGCCCAGGCCTGAGGATGGAATCCTGAAATCTGAGCGCCGCTCTGCTGCTTTGACCTCTTCGTGCCCTGGGCGAGTCTCTCAATCTACCCGTGCCTCAGTTTCCTCAACACTAATAGCCAATTAATCCTTCCTGGCCTCCTCTGCAAACCTCAACAGGATTTGGCGTGAGAACTAAGTGTTTCTGGGAGCTGGGCACACTATAAATCCAAGCTGTCATTACAATAAACCTAATTACAGGCCCATCAGAATGCTGAGGAGGGCCCCCCAACAAAAGTGAGGGGCTTTGTACCTAGGGAGAGGGGGGCCACCATCTGCAGGTGACTGAGCCTGGAATTCAGCATTGAGCATGGGACCATTTTGTGCACAGTCCCCAGCCTGAACACTCATGCACCTGTTCTCCCTCCTCTGTCCCCATGCCTAGCTTTGGAAGATTTGATGATGTCCTACCCCAAAGAGAAAATGACCTTGTTCTGGAAGGTGGAGCCAATGGCCATCCGTCCAGCGCGGAGTCAGGGTGGAGCTTTACCAAATCTTCGATTCCTTGTAACATGGACCGGTCGGCACTGCCTGTGTCCCGCTGCAGCAGGTGGCTTCCGCCTCTGAAATCCCACTGTTGCTACCTTTCACACCTGGGAGTCGGGCACTTCACCTGAGATGAACACCAGCTTCCTTTTACAAAGAAACATGAAGGAGCTGCTGGCATGTCAAGACCACTTTCGATCTGTGGCTCTGTCGGAGTAGAAGAAAGAGGAAGGAAAGACAGGCAAGGACTGTCTGTCTCCCTCTGACTCTCCGTTCCCATGCAGGAAGATGGCCACCTTGGAGTCTTCCGGCCCAGCTCTCAGCAGGATGACTGTGTCCTCCTTCCCTTCCTACTCCATGGTCATGATCTGAGGTATCCCGGGGGATAGGCTTCAAGAAACCAAGTGCAACACTTCTTCACCAACAGGGTCAGTGACGAGCTCTGATGCCACCAACAGCCTGGTCACCTGTATAAACAGAGGGCTGGCCACGTCCCCACCTCCTGTT
Source organism: Nannospalax galili (assembly GCF_000622305.1). NCBI lineage: Eukaryota > Metazoa > Chordata > Mammalia > Rodentia > Spalacidae > Nannospalax > Nannospalax galili. Next base: position 159,086 of record NW_008332152.1, on the reverse strand, counting down.
CCTTTCCCTGGCCTCCTCTTGTGGCTCTTCAACATGGGAAATTACCAGCTTAGTTTGCCCCTTCTTGGTGCCGGGGAGTTGCTATCTCAGGACCTTCTCATCAGCTAACAAAGGGCAGCCCAATGTACCCCGCACACTGGCCACGAGTGGGGATTTTTGAGACATGCAAGATGCAACATAGGCTCCGAGAACATGTGACTTAAAGAAAAAGCAGATAGAGGATCAGGTCACAATAGCTCATGATGGGGTCGGGGGTGTTCCTGTAGCCTGAGGCCTCCATCCTTCAAAATGTAACCCAGCTCCCAACATGGGCTCCATACTCCTGGAAGACTGTATTTGGAGATAAGTCCTTACAAAGGTGATTAAGGTTAAATGAAGTCATTAGGGTAGTCCCGATGCCACACGAATGGTGCTTTAGTAGAGGACGCAGGCACACACAGATGGCCACGTGCAGACAGAGGGAGAAGAGACGCCATCCGCACATCAGGAGGACAGGACTTAGGAGGCCCCAGCCCGGCTGATATCTCGACCTTCGACTTCAAACCTCCAGGATGAGTGGGAATGAGTAGCCTGGCCCGTGGCGTTTGACCACAGCAGCCCCAGGACATTCCCATGGGGACGGACTTGTTCTGGAGGGGACTATGGCCTTGGGAGAGGGTCATTGAAGAAGGGCAGGTATGGGGATGGGCTTTCAGGGCCTCCAGCAAACTTGGACTTCCCACACAGCAGCTGTTTTCTTTTGAGAAACACTTCAAAGGCCCTGGAGAGTGGCAGTGTGGGCCTCTGTGGGTCACCAGAGCCTGGAGTCACTAAGCCTACAAGACACTCAGTGGGTTTCTGATGACCTGGTTAGGGACACAGCTCTTCCCTGAAGGCCTGGCAGGCCACCATGAGTGGTCAGTCTCATCCTCAAGGCACCTGTGTCCCGCCCTCAGGACACACTTCAGGAAAAGAGATGTTGGGTTCAGACCCCCACTTTGCCACCTGGGAGCTCTGGGTCAGATGTGAACCCTCCACTGTGTTAAACTTGAGGCCATCATGGGCCCTGTGGAATGATCACAACAACCTTCTCCTGGGGTGGGCAGCACCATAGCTCAGAGGAATATTTTATATGAAGATGCAGAGGACATCACCTCAAGGCCCTGAAAGTCAGAGCCCAGACCGAGCAGACCCTCAGGGTGGGAGCCTGGGGCCAGGCCACGCCAGGCTAGGCCTGAGGTGAAGCTGAGGGATGCTGGTTGATGGACCAGAGGCTATAGTGCTGCATGAGGATGGCTCTAGGCCCCACACCATCCTTGTGAGTTAAATGTATTCCCTTGTTTCCCATCAAGACTAGGCAGGTGGGAGGCTGACTGTTCAGATCCTGGGGTCCCTTACCTAGGAGGCCTTGCAGCCTGGTGTTTGGGGGACCCTGGGATATGATGAAGTTAGGGTGGAAGCTCGCACCCCCTCCCTTCACCCCATGTCCCAGTGATCCAGCATGCCACCTGAACAGGCCTGGAAGCTCTGGGGTACCACAACGAGCATGGGGGGAAAGGGACTGTGATGTGAGTGGGGTGCACAGCCCCTGGGCACACCTGGCAGCCCTATCTCTGGAGACCAGCTGCTTTAGAAGTACTGGAGGGGTCTGACAGAGGATATGGTATGTCCCCCGAATGAGCTTTCCTAAAGCCAGGGCCTGGGACCCCAGGTGGGGAGTGCTTGACATCCAGCTTCCTCATCTGCCCTGGTCCTGCTGGCTGGGAATGCTGGGGGCTTTACTGAGGAGGTTTCTTTCTCAGGAGACCATCCTCCATTTAAACACTAGAGCCCACCAGTGTTTTACTAGGGCCACTGTCCCCTATGCCACAACACTCAGACCAGGTCCCAGGTCACCTGAGGGCCTCTTGCACACCAAACCTTCCCAAAGGCCTGTAGACCCCATCTCTTTATAGACCATCTTCAGAAAAATATGAGTATGAAGCAATTGTAGCTCGTTCTTATGCCCTCTAAAGGCAGACGGGAAGGTTCTGTTTGGAGTGAATGGCATTAGCAAGTGACATTAGCAAGTGACCCTGTTCCCCACTGAATTCACAGACATGTTTGGGGGTGCCAGGGCCCTGGGGTCACCACCTACGCTTTGCTCAGCCCCTTTCCACTCAGCATGAGGGGAGAGGGGACAATTACCAGATCCCGAGTCCTGTATCAACGCACAAGGGAGCAATCTGTGCTCTTAACCGCTGAGCCATCTCTCCAGCTCCAGTAGCCAGTGCTCTTAACCGCTGAGTTGTCACTCCAGCCCTCCCACCCCCTTGAAGATTCTTAATGTGTTACTTTCAAATAAACTGAGCAGCAGCCACTGTTGCACAAATCAAGACCAGGAACCCACTCAGCGACACTGTCACCTAACCGCCCCCCCCAGGATGCTCCTCAGGGTGGCCATCCTTCCTCCCCTCTGCTTTTCCTCTTCCAGAGCTAGAAACATGCATGGCATGTTGACCCAGACACAGCTCTGACGTCAGGCATTCACAGAGCTCCAGAGTTACACAAGATCTCCCAGCTCCTGCCCTGGACAGCTAAGCCCACAGATCTGTCCCCATGGAAGTGCCTACCAGTTCCTTCAACAGCGAACACAAGACAGTGAGCTGCCTGGGAGGGCCAGGGGCCTAGGTCATGCTGACAGGGTGCCCTTCTAAAATGAGGCCAGGGGCCCAGGTCATGCTGACAGGGTGCCCTTCTAAAATGAGGCCAGGCCCTTGATTTCTTGGCTCCCAGGTAGAGTCAAGATGAGGTCATCCCTGGAGCTCCCCAAAGGGGTCCTCTTATCAGATCCTTTCTGCCAGGGACTGGCCGCAGTCCATAGTCCCAGCCCACGCAGGAACCCCACCTCACTCACCAGCTAGGGCAACCGAGGAGACAGTGCCAGGGCCCCTCCCTCTGACTCTGATTCAGCCAGGGGAGGGCTCCCCCTAGCGGTGCCCATGTATCTTTGGGCGGTCAGAGGAGCTCTCTGAGGCGGTGTGTGGTGTGTTCCTGGGCTGAAGCTTGGGCGTCTGTGGATTTCCAGTCCTCAGCTGAAGAACAGACAGTTCCTTAACATCACTGATATCATTTCCCCCATGGAGCTGAGGCCCGTCCTGTGGGTTAGGAGTTCCCTGTGTATGCGCAACCCCAGCATGGGCCGGCCTCAGAGTGGCATCCAGTCTGTAGGCAACTCCGTCTACCTGGCTGGGGGATGGGGAACGACACTGTCATCTTGGGGCCCCAGGCATCCCCACCCTGCGGTCACAAAGCCAAGCTTTCCTCTTCCTGCTTTCTGCAGAGGTTTGGGTATGGAGACAGTTTAGTTGTGGAGACAGTTTAGTTGTGAGCACTGGGTATGAGGGTCCAGGCAGAGACTCCTAAGGTTTGGGGTAGTCAGTCCTTCTGTCCCACACTTTACTGTAGGGGGTTCTGCCCTGAAGCCATTGGGGGTCCACTCGCACACAGGGACAGCTTCCTTCAGGGGTACCAGCCCCCACAGCAACCATCCTGTAACCTTTGTGCATGCCGCTAGGACCTCCGCACAGGTGTTTCTCTAGTGGGAGTTCACTAACACTGAGAGATGCACCTTGTCCTGAACCTCTCAGCAGTCCCAGAAACAAGGAAAAATTGGGGGTGGGATGCTCTCCTGGAGGCTGGCAAGGATTTGGGGGTTCTTACTCAAATGCTGGGGGGAAAGCTGGGCCTGGTGACTCATACCTGTAATCTCAGTACTCAGAGGCAGAGGTAGAAGGATCACCAGTTCAAGGCCTTCCTGGGCTGCACAGTCAGGCTCTGTCTCAAGATTAAAAAAAGTTTAGCTGGGCGTGGTAGCACACGCCTGTAGTCCCAGCACTAGGGAGGCAGAGGCAGGCGGATCTCTGTGAGTTCAAGGCCAGCCTGGTCCACATAGTGAGTTCCAGGACAGCTGGGTTCAAGGTCTTCCCGAGCTACACAGTCAGTTCCAGGCCAAGCTGAAGAGAAAAAGGAAAGATGGGGGACGGCTGGAGATGAGGGCGCCCACCAGTGACTGTGCTCTGCCCACCAGGAGCAGAGGCTGCCTGTCAGGACATGAAGTCTCAGGGCCATATGAGGATCGGAGTCCGCGTGCCAGCAGCCATCTAGCTGCTTCTGGCAGAAGAACGCTGCTCTCTTTCCTTAGCACAGCTCTGAAGATGCCAAGTGGATTGCAAGGTGATTGACACGTTGAGTTCCCTGGCATTCAGGCAAGTTCCACCATCACATTCGAGGGCCTGCCCCAGCTTCTAAATGGAATCTGCTTAATCCCATGGACCTGGCCCGGCTGCTGCACGTGGAGTCTTACTGTCACTGGCCATTTTTGTTCATCTGGGAGATTTCCGTGTCTGCTTTCCCTCTGCAACAGTGACTTCTTCTCCTGGTGAAGAAGTCCTGGTGACGTCCCGGTGACGTCCCGGTGAAGCCTGATGACGTCCTGGTGACGTCCCGGTGACGTCCTGGTGAAGCCTGATGACGTCCTGATGACGTCCTGATGACATCCTGGTGACGTCCCGGTGACGTCCCGGTGAAGCCTGATGACGTCCTGGTGACGTCCTGGTGACGTCCCGGTGACGTCCCGGTGAAGCCTGATGACGTCCCGGTGACGTCCTGGTGACGTCCTGGTGATGGTTGCTCTTGGCTGGGAACTCTGAGAATATTCACTAACAGCCTCTTCTAGTTCCATTCTGTTGCTGTGATAAAATGCTCTGATTAAAAGCAACTGGGGTGGGGGGGCTGGAGAGATGGCTCAGCGGTTAAGAACACTGGCTGTTCTTGCACAAGACCCGGGTTCGAATCCCAACACCCACATCTAACAACTGTCTGTAACTCCAGTCCCAGGGGATCCGATGGCCTCTTCTGTCCTCCGTGGGCATTGCACGACACGGGTTCACTTACCTACACACAGGTAGTACACACATACACATAAAATAAAAATAAATAAATATATAAAAAAAATAAAAGCAACTGAGGGAAGGACAGATTTGATTTCATCTTACACTTGCAGACCACAGCCCATCACTGAGGGAAGTCAGTGCAGGAACCAGGGCTGGAGCCCAAAGCAGAAATCTGGGAGGATCTCTGCTTGCTGGTTCCCTCCCTCCCTGCCTCCCTTCCTGCCTCCCTCCCTGCCTCCCTTCTCTCCTTCCTCCCTCCCTTCCTTCCTTTCCTTTCTTTTTTTTGAGACAGGGTCTCACTATGTAGCCCTGGCTGGTCTGGAACTCCCTATGTAGACCAGGCTCACCTCAAACTCACAGAGTTCTGCCTGCCTCTGCCTCTGCCTCATAGTACTGGGATTAAAGGTGTGTGGCATCAAGCCCAGCCCTTACTTACACTCCCTCCCTTCCTTCCTTTCCTTTCTTTTTTTTGAGACAGGGTCTCACTACGTAGCCCTGGCTGGTCTGGAACTCCCTATGTTCACCTCAAACTCACAGAGTTCTGCCTGCCTCTGCCTCTGCCTCACAGTACTGGGATTAAAGGTGTGTGGCATCAAGCCCAGCCCTTACTTATTTAGCCTAGAACCATTTGCCTATGGATGGTGCCACCCACAGTGGGCTAGTCCTGCATCAGTCAGTAATCAAGACAGCACCCCACCCCCCACATGCTCACAGGCCAATCTGAGAAAAATCTCAGTGGAGGGTTTCCTCTCAAGTTGAGAGTGAATGCTGACAGGACGCAGCCCCGTGAAGCCTGTTTATTGATCCCTGCTTAGACTGCATCCCCACAAAGTGGCTTCACCTGGCTCTGCACTCTGTTGCTGCAGTGCTTGTTTCGTATATAGAGATGGTGACCAGACCATCCACACATCCTGCAGAAAGCCCCATAGTCCAAGGTATGAACACCATGGAAACCAGACTGAAAAGCAGGAAATGTCAGGACTCTGGATGCAGTGGCTTTTATAGCCCCGGAACCACTCCCCTGCCATGAAGGAGAGGCCAATGCACCGTGTATCTGCTGCCACAGTAACACAGCACAGAGCTAGTAGCCTCAGGCTTGGAGGTGGCCTGCTCTGCTTCTTGGGCACCACTCTGACACACATCAGATGAGGTGGAGGCTGATAGTTTGAGGAAGACCCAGAGCTAGGAGGTAGCCAGCAGTTCTAGGCTGTGGTGCTAGATCTAGGCTGCCCTTGTGACTAGAGGCAGATGGGGTGGAAAGTGATGTAGGCAGAGCCTCCAGCAAGACCTAACAGGGAAGTCCAAGACAAAACCCCTAAACCTGAGACCAAGGCCACTCTGGGCAGCAGAGAAGGAGCTAGCCTACTCCATGCAGGGAAGGATGGGAGAGCTTCCTGGAGCACCCTTCTGAGGCTCAGGGAAACAGCCCCACCCACGACCCACAGGATATCCATGTCTTGCAGTGACTTGGCCATCACAGGGAAGGGTGCTCCAAGACAGGCACTCACATCCACAGATGAAACCCAAGAATATCATGTGGAAGAAAGCGAACCAGATGCAAAGGACCACACATAGTACTTAACATTGTGGGATGTCTGGGCCAGGCTGTCCACAGGTAGAAGGTAGGTCAGTGAATGCCAGGCCAGGGAGAGGGGTGGGGAGGTCAGATGACAGCTAATGGCACAAGGCCTCTTTCTCAAGTGATGACAGTGTTCTGGAATGGACTAATGGTGGTCCAGCACTGTGAAGATGCTAAAAGGCATTAAACTGTACCTTTTAAATGGGTAAACTGTATAGTCTTGTGCTGGATAACTTTAGTGGTCAACTTGACACACCTGGGTAGAGGGGGCCTCAACTGAGGAATTTCCTCCATTGGACTGGCCTGTGGCCATGTCTGTGGGGCATCTTTTTGATTGTTGAGTGATATGGGGGGGGGCCCCCAGCCCTCTGTGATCAGTGTCACCCCTGGGCAGGTGGTTCTGTGTTGGATAAGAGAGCAGGCTGAGCAGGGGCCAGGGGAGCAAGCCAGTAAGCAGCGTTCCTCCATGGCCTATGCTCCAGGTTCCTGCCCTGAGTTCCCACCTTGGCTTCCCTTGATGATGGACTGCGAGCTGTAAGCCAAATAAACCGTTTCCTCCCCAAGTTGGTTTTGGTCAGTGTTTTTATCACAGCAAGTGAAGGCAAACTGGGACAAGTCTGTAAGATATCATATATCGTTCATATATGATACTGTTTTTATTAATTTATTATATAAATTTACATTTAGCGTGTGTGTGTGTGTGCGTGTGTGTGTGTGTGTGTGTGTGTGTGTGTGTGTGTGTGTAGGTCAGAGAGCAACTTGTGGGAGTTGGCTTTCTCATTTTACCATGTGGATCCCAGGGATCAAACTTAGGTCTTCCAGCTTGTCGACCTGTGGAGCCATCTTGCCAGCCTATATGGTTTTAAAATTTTTAAAAAGCGTGGGGCTAGAGAGATGGCTCAGTGGTTAAGAGTACTGGCTGCTTCTGCAGAGGACCAGGGTTTGATTTCCAGCACCCACATGGGGCTAGCAGCTATTCTTAACTCCAGTTCCAGGGGATCCGATGCCCTCTTTTGACTTCTGTGGGCACTGTAGGACACGGGTGCGCTCACCTACATGCAGGCAATACACTCATACACATAAAATAAATGCAGGCAATACACTCATACACATAAAATAGAATATAACAAACAAACAAAAAAGAAAATAGACACCTCACTGTAGTTATCTCTACATTAGCAGAGTCTCAGTTTGCATCCCAGGTTCACAATTGTTGGAATAAAGAGGGATGTTTGCTTAAACACTTTGTGTCTTGATTGTCTTGAATAAAACATGAAGAATTTTAATAGTTTTCATTAGCTGCTTTGCTAATTAAATGAGCAAATATACATACAGAACTAATACACATATGGTAGACATAAATGAGTGTATTGCTGCATGTAGGTGAGCGCACCCGTGTCGTGCAATGCTGCGGAGGTCAGAAGAGGGCTTCGGATTCCCCTGGAGCTGGAGTTAAGGACAATTCGTAGCTGCCATGTAGGTGCTGGAATCGAACCTGGGTCCTCTGCAAGAGCAGTCAGTGCTCTTAACCACTGAGCCAACTCTCCAGCTAATATTTTTTAAAAAGCTGATATCCCAACAAGGGGCTGGTAGTATAGCTTAGTGATAGAGTAGCACACTCAAGGCTCAACCCTGCAGAAAGCAAAAACAAAACCCAAATCCAGGAAGGCCTCAGATCCTTCCGTGACCAGTAGGTGTGATGCTAACCCCACCCGATGGCCTGGCCTTGACTGCTACCCTCTCCGGTTTGGGGTCTGTAGGGGTCTGATCCCCAACTTTCTGCTGGCTAGGACACAGCCTGGGGCTTGCCCTTTCTGTCTCTGGTGCCCTGGTGATACCTGGGACCTAGCAATGTCTGCTTTGACCCTCACACCCTCTGGCCACTGACTCTGGCTTGAGTCAGCCTCTGCTTCCCATTCTGGCCCAAGATCTGGGTGAACTGGATTTGAAACCCGGCTCTGCTGGCTGTGTGATCTAGGGCAAGGTATTCTACCTCGCTGGTCTGTCCTCTCTTTATGAGGGGGTGATTCCTAGGTCCAAGATTGCCAGATTTGATTGGAAGACTTTAGATCTTTTTCAATGTGAGTCTGGTGGGAGTAGGGAGGGTGTTATAACAATTCTACCTCTCTTTGTCCTTAGAACAACTGTTTTAGAAATTAATATGATAATTACCAGTTCCTGGTTCTCAGTGTGAACCAGCAAGTGGGATTCCCAGGGGCTGAGCGGCTGCATAGCAGCAGGAAACCCTCCTGACTGGAATAGAGTCCCTGGCTTGGAGCTTAGTGACATTTACAAATGCCCATCCCCTGGGGAACCTTAAAAGGCCTCTGCAGCTTCTCTACAGTGGGGCTTCCCACATGGCGGATATCACAGCCTGCCCTTCCTGTGGTGTGGACAGAAGTGAGGGGGTCTGTGCCCCCCAGGCTTGTTCTTTGCCTGCCTGGTTAACTCCACTGCTCCCACTGCTTTTCCTATGGCCAGGCCCAGCCTTGCAGAATTTGTGACAGAGGGACAGGCAGATGGCCTGGTGACATCTGATGACTGATGACAGAGCCTACATAGCAGACACAGTGAGCCTTGTCCAAAAAGTGTTACGGACGGACGGTCCAAGATTGCTGGAGGAACTTGATTAAAAGGCAGAGTGGGGCACTGGGCAAATGGGCAGGCTCCTAGGAAGTGGCTGGAAGCACTCTTATGTTCTGCTGTGAGGTGACAGACTGTGTGTGTGTGCGTGCAGATAACGTCACAGAGAGGTGAGGCTGGATCCAAGCACCTTGTGCATCCAGGCTCCCTGTACGGACTAGTGGGCTCTGTAGGAGGTCCATTCCAGTGACCACCTGACCCCTGGCAGGGCTCAGAGGACATCTCCTCATCCTCGGCTGGACGGAGCAGCAATCATTGAGGAGCAGATGGAGTTGGAGCCTTTCCTGTTTGGCCTCCCTGGGGTGAGTGGGTTTTAGAAAGCATGCTAAAAGTAGACGTTTTTCTTTAAAAAGCTAACTCTAAAGTGTGAGGAGAGGAGATGCAGTGTGTCCCAACGGCCCCCAAGAGAACATCAACCTGGGAGGTGGAGTCGCTTGCCCAAGGTCAAATACACATCCAGGACTGAGCTTGGGGTGGAATCCGACTCATGTCAGACACTCTTCCAACACACTAAATTCTGGAATCAGGGTCCTGACCACACTCACTTTGCTGAATGGGGCTGTGAGATCTCAAGGCCCAGCACATCTAAGGGAGTCCTCTCGGAGGCCCCTTGGCCTCTAACCAGGGCTCTGACCATCAACAGCTGTCCCCACTGGGACGTACCTAAATAAACTTCAGTTAGAACTACAACTTTTTGATATTTTTAAGACAGGGTCTCGTGTATTCCTGGCTGACCTCTAATTTGCTACATAGATGAGGATTGACCTTGATAGGGTTATGGGTGTGCACTAACAGGGTGGGTATCATGATACTGGAGCTAGAACCAGGAATTTGTGTGTGCTAGGTAAGTACCAGCCCCAGCCCTGTTTCAACTTTAAAATTTTTATGTTACTTTTCTAACAGCATGTTTTTACTGTTTAAGTTTCAGCTTTTAACAGCAAAACAAATTTAATACAAATGTTGTCATGATGTATATACAATTAGGTCATTTCTTTTCTACAATGAGCATTTTCCCTTGCTCAGTATTCTGAATTGTTTTTGGTAGCTGCAAATGTTCTTTTTATATGGCTTTAGCACAATTTATTTAATCAGTGTTCAATTGGTGGTTTTCAGTTACTTTTTTAACAATTATTATTATTTTAAACAGTAGTTTTCTTATTGAGTGAATGTTTTGCCTGCATGTATGTAACTGCACTCATGCTGTGCACTCTCCACAGAGGCCAGAGAGGGCATTGGATCCCCTAGAACTGGAGTGGAAGATGATTGTGAGCTGCTGTGTGGGTGCTGGGAACCAAACCAAATCCAGGTCTTCTGCAAGAGCAGCCAGTGTTCTTAACTGCTGAGCCATCTCTCCGGCCCCCCATTATTATTATTATTGTATATATATGGGTGTGTGTGTGCATGTGTATACAGGCCTGTACCTCCCATAGTGTGTGTGTGTGTGTGTGTGTGTGTGTGTGTGTGTGTGTGAGATCAGAGGACAACTTCAGGAGCTGCTTTTCTTCCACTTTGTTTTGAGGCACCAACCCTCTTGATTCTGCCTCTGTGCTGTGGAAGCTTCTGGCTGATTCTCCTGTCTCTGCCTACCTCTTGCCTCAGGAGCCCTGGAATTACAGATTTGTGTCACTGCATCCCGTTTATTAATTTTTCTTATGTGTATGAGTGTATTGCCTGCATGTATGTAAGTGCACCCATGTCGCCCAATGCCTGCTGAGGTCAGAAGAAGGCACTGGGTTCCCCTGGAACTGGAGTTATGGATGGTTGTCAGCTGCCATGTGGATGGTGGGAACTGAACCCGGGTCCTCTGCAAGAGCAACCAGTGATGGTTGTCAGCTGCCATGTGGATGGTGGGAACTGAACCCGGGTCCTCTGCAAGAGTAACCAGTGCTCTTAACCACCGAGCCACCTCTCCAGCCCTGCATCCAACTTTTCTACACAGGTTCTGGGGATCCAACTCAGGTTGTCAGGCTTACACAGGTAGTGACTTTATACCTGAGACACCTTGCTAGACCAGCATAGGCTGGCCTTGAACTCGTGACCCTCCAGCCCCCACCACTTCAGCATCTACTACTGATTTGCACCACCACAGCCAGCTTATCAGTTTTAAAATTGTAAAATCACTTAATCATTCCCGAATGAGGTCTTTAACAAGGGACTTTTGAAAAACAGGCATTTTTGGAAGAGTCTGTGTTTGTGCCCAACTGGAGGTGCAAAAATTACATAAAGACTATATGCCCTGCAGCCCTGCCTGTGTGTGACTAAGCCTGGTGCCTACAGGACAGGTTTGGTCTTGTGAGTTTTGCTGAGTTCTCATTTATACCTGGGGACACTGGGTCACCGGAGGGACAGGGAAGGCCTGCTGGGCACTTCACTTCTTGGCTCTGAGCATCCTGTTTGACTCCCTCTGCCTCCTGGGGGCTGTTTCCTGGCTGCTCCCTGCATCTCTCCGGCTGTCCCATCACTGATAGTCCTGCTCTCTGAGCCCTGCAGGCTCACGGTGCGCCACCATCTGTGGGATCCCTCTGCTTTAGCTTTTCAGTCCTCTGCCTTTGTTGTTATTGTGACATTATTTTTGCAAATGTGGAGCCCGTTAAGGCTCTGGGAATGGGTAGGACCTAAAGGGAGGCCCTCCCGGCACCCATACGCAGTATGGTTACCCAGCTGGGCAGGAAGGGAATAAAGAAGCCCTTTCTTTGTCTCAACAGTGGTGACAGTTGGTCTAGCTTCCTCAGAATTCAGCCTCCATCTGTGGTCCCGCCTGGGGACCACAAGTGAAAGATATTGCCTATCCCATGGTCTCTGACCTCTGTGGCCAGGCCTTAGTCCAGGCTGGGCGTGTGTATGGAGGTGGGGATAATAGACTCCCTTTAGACATACCTAGGGCATGAAGAATCTATGGGGGGAGGTCTGTGACTGCTGTGACTCCCAAAAGGGACACACCACAGCTGCCTACATATCAGTCAGGCCTGGTGTCCGTTTCAACAGTGCCCAGATGACATGCTAGCTTGGTCCTCTCAGGAGCCAGCCCAGTCTGCCTCAGAGAGGCATTTCCCTTAAGTCAGCCAGAGTCTTCCAACCCTGGGAAGGCTTGGAGTACTGGAGCAAATCTAACCACAAGCATTAGCGATGAACGTTTAAAGCTAGGATGGCCAAAAAATGGCCAAAATGTAGAGAATAAGAGTCTGCAGAGCATGGGTCCCTGGACAGGACTCCTGTATTAAACTTTGCTCCCCCAGGGCTCAAGGACCGTTGCAGAAGAGGGGATGGAAAGAGCCAGGGGAGGAAGTGTATGACCATAAGGAAACAGAGCCCTTCAGGATCCTGGGACCGTGCTCATGTGAACCTACAGCAATTGTGTTAGCATGCGCAGGGCCCCTGTAAACTCAGACAAAAACCCAGCGTAGAACTGGGGAAATGGGCAGCAGGCCCCAACCTCAGCTGAGGAGCTATTGACAACTGATTACTGAGCGGTGAGGAAATGTTGATCTTTAAGGGAGGGACTATAGATAGGCTGACTAGACTCCAGTGGATGAAGTTGCACTCAGGGACATCTGAGTACAGATGCTTGTCCACATAGGCCTTAACATATTTGACAGAATACATGAAATCAGCCGTATGGGCGTGTGGATGGGGTCTAAATTTGATTAAGATCTATTATATGGTCACAAAACTCAATAAAAATATACATTAAAAAATCCTGAGATTAAAAAAAAAGCCAGAAAGTAGAAAGCAAAAAGGAAAGGAGGATGAAGAAGAAAGATAAAAGAATAATGGCCTGGTTTGAATGAAGTTCGGAATTGGATAGGCAGGTTGGAAACACAAAGAATAATGTGTCTTTGTTTATAAGTAAGCAGAGAATCCTTGTGGACATTTCTTCATTAAACACATATATTTAACATCTTCTACCTAGTGAATACCAGGATGCCTGAAGAATGAACTGGAATTTCTGCTGCCCAGGGGCTTAGCTGTGTTGGAGGGAGATAGCTCTGTCATCAGGGTGCTTCAAGTGTGTGCTTGACATCTGCAGAGGGCGGGGGAGAAGCATGAAAGAGGATGCAGCCAACTTGGCCTGAGCCGGTGACGCTGAAAAGGTGAAATGAGTTCATTGACTCATTCGAATTCGTGAGGTGGTAGATGACCATAAGGAAACAGAATTTTCTGGGTTTGGGGGAATTGTTTGTATGAACTTAAAGCAATGGTGACAGCATGCCAACTAAAACCAGAAAATAACTCAGCATAGAACTGGGAAAATGGGTAAGAAACTCCTACTTAGTTACTAGAATTATTGGCAGTTGATTATTGCTGGGTGAGGGAGAGTTGATCTTCTTTAAGGGAGAGACTCCAGTGGATAAACTTGCTCTGAGAGATGTCTGGACTTGATAGGCCTTAATATATATGACAGAATGCATGAAATCTGGTGGGGGGACCACAGTGGGTGTGCAGATGGGGGAGGAGGTATAATAATAATTAAGATGTTTTGTGTGAAATGCACAAAAATTCAATAAAAATATACGTTAAAAGCTAGGATGGAAATGGGCCTGTGAACTATTCAGTTTGAAATGGGGAGAGGCTGACAGATCAGATCAGCTGTGTGGTTTGGGGCCAGTGCTGCTGAGTCATTGTTTTTATACCTTGATTTCAGGTGGGAAAGTGCAGGAGCCAGCTTCTGTCTGCACAGGAGAGACAGAGAGAGAGCCACACAGGGGCATGCGACCATCAGCCTGTTCAAGCTTCATTTGCTAAATCTAGTGACTTGGCTTTAGTACGGGAGCTGTTTTGCTTCTTGGGGGGTCACTCAACGACATTTTCAAGGACCATAATAAGTCTGATTTGCAAAGATAGTTTGGAGCATTTCAGGAAGTCTGATGCATTAAGTTTGCTAATATGACTAAGATAGAGGGTTCAGTAGTTCAAATTCCCTAGTTCAACAGAAACCAGGCTAACCCCCTTGATAGCGCTAGCAAAATTTCCTGGCTTTATAAAATCATTTGATTTGTAGGGTGCATTTCAGAGCCTAAAGGGGATGAGGTATTAGACTGTGAAACTTAACACACCCGGCACTGATCTAAAATGAAGAAACTGGAAATGGCCTTTGGTGTCGCAAAAGCTGCGTTCAAGGCCACCAAGAATTTCATGGGACACTGTCCTGTCCTCCTGCCTCAACTCAAAGGACGATTGCCCCAGCCCGTCCTGCCCATGTCTTGCCACTGCCGCCCCATTCCTGCATCAGAGCTGTGTGTTTGAGAACGAGACTTCCTGTCTGTATTCACGTCATACTGTTCTGTAGATTTGAAGCCCTTTTCTATGAATGGGGGCTGACTCCGCCCTAGCTGTCCCTTCCAGAGAGTCTGGCCAGTTACAGAAGCATCTGGCATCCCTTTTGCTTTGCACGCAGGTGAATCCCAGGTCAGGAGGTCGGATGTGCGATCGAGGTCCTGACATCCCAAGACTCAGAGCTGTGAGGACCCTTGATCCACCCACTGCAGTTCCCAAAGGTCTCCACGGCTGGAAAGTTCTCACTGGTGGGGGAGTCCGTGTGGTTATCTAAAGGCAGGGAAGCGTACCCCTAAACCTCAGGTATGTCTTACAGAACCATGTCCCTCTTAACATGTTCAAGTTTTAGAACGTGTGATCCGTCTGCATATATGAAAAGAAAAGGAGGAGTGAACACAGTTCTCCTGACAGCATACAATTCCCTTGTTTCTTGTGACTCCAGGAGATGCTGGGTGGGCTGTGGATGGGCCAGGAATGCTGTGCTCCTGCTGAAATTCACAGGGGCATAGTATAGTGTGGGGAGACTGGATCAAAGGGGCCCTTGTTCTCACAGGCTTCCTAAGTACTGCATCCTGGTAGGGTTCGACCCTCTTGCCCCTTGTGGATTGTCTCTGGCTCTTTCCCCACTCAATCTCCAGCTGTTGCCCCACTTTATTTCCCTCCCCTGGCTTCCTTAGGACTTCAGCTGAAAAGATTCAAGGAAATCCTGTCTTGCTCTGTTTTTCCCAGACCTCAGCCTCTCCCTCAGCACCCCAGTGGGAGCTGCCTTCATATTGTGATTTTCTCATTACTGTCCCCAAATCTTTAAGTCGATAGAAACAACTTAAAGGAGGAGAGGTTTATTCCGGCTCACAGTGTGTGGGGATGTGGTCCATCACGGAGATGGCATGCAGCAGGTGCGGGAGCTTATAGCACTGCTCTTCACAACTTGGCGATGGGGAGGCCAAGAGAGCTAGAGGGGAACTGGAAGTGGGCTCAACCCCCCTTCCTCCAGCAAGGTTCCACAGCCTCCCAGAAAAGCACCAACAGAGGGGGGCCAAGTGTTCAAACACATGGGGTACATTTCATATTCAAACCTTAACACGGCCCCTTGACTCATGGGATGTGGGGCTTTGTCTTAACCATCTCCTGTGGGTTGGGAAGGTAACACAGCTGGGCTTTGTGTGCAGACGGGAGACTAGCCTACAGACCAGGCATCCGCCCCCGGGGGCTGAGCTTCTGTGCTGTGGCCCTTGCTGTGAGCAGTGGAGCCCTGGCTCATCCCAGTCCTGGTATTGTTACTTCTGCACTTCTGGAACGAGCCTTTACCGCCTCGCTGGCTTCCTCACTGACCTCAGTGAGCCACTGGCAGGTGGCCACTTTCTGCCTGTCATACTTTCAACTCTGCACTGTGTGACCTCATTTTACCCCACGCTTTCAGCCCCACTGCTCCCTCCTTGGCTTCTTCCTTCCACCTCTCTGCATCCCTCCCCAGCAGTGCAGCCATCTCAGAACATCTCACCTCACCATGCTGACTCCAAACCTACCTGTCTTCAGAATGGAGACCCCAACTGTGCAGCTGCCCCTGTTGGGAGCCCTGCGTCCACCTATCCAAACTGAGCTCCCCATTAACTGCAGTGCCCCTCACTTGCTCTTGCCCTAGCACAGCACATGGAAATGCCCTCCCTCTGTTTGTCCCATGAGGGGGTGAGAGGAACAAAAACTGTGTCTAACCTCCCATCTGAAGTCAGCACTCCCCGCATTTGCTCTGTCACACACTGTGGGGACCCTGGCCTCTTCGTTAGTCTTCGATTCTCAGCCATCACAAGCGAGATCCTGTCTTGGACCCTCAACCTCACTCACAAGTGCAGCCACACTGGGGACTCTGTGGTCTCTTCTCCGTCACACTCAGCTGGGTCATTGCTATGGCCCACCTGCTCTCTGGGTGCCCTGGCCTTTGACCCAGTTTCTTTAAGCATACCTCCATGACTCCAGTAGCTTCTAATGTCATGTGAAGCAAAGAAAAATCCTCCCAACAGCCTGCAAAGCTAAGGGGTGCTATCCTAATACTCTTCGGGCCATCAGAAAAACTGGTCTGTTGCAGGCCAGGTGGCCTGGTCATCTGTGGTCCTGTCCAGTTCCCAGTGAGGCAACAGCCATGACACCTGGTCTGTGTCTCCCAGGATCTGCTCTTCCACACCCATGGCCCCTTGTCAGCTCCATCCCAGCATCGGGGCTCTGTCCTCTTAGGTCTGGCTGGCCCTGAGACTCACTTTACTTAGAATGCCGCAGCAGATAGAACCCCAGAGAGGCCACTGTGGGAAGCGAGGCCCTGAGAACACACAGAGCGAGAGAACCAAGTCACCCCAGGTTGCCCTGTCAGCTAGATGTCACACACAGGAAGAGCTGCCTGGCTGAGCACAAGCAGCTCACGAGTAGCTACGCACAGCTGTTTTACACGGTGAGGTTTTGGAGTGACTGGCACAGATCTTTCTCCCCATCTCAGTGCCTGATGCTGTCCCCTGCAGTCCCTCACCCCACACCCTGGCTTCTAACTGCTGCTCTGACTGTGTCACACGTGAGGTCTCTCAGGGTCTGGAGCATGCTGATACACTGAGGGTACTGGGCAAAAAAAGTCTTAGGAGGGCTGGAGCGTTGGCTTGGCTCAGAGGTTAACAGCACTGACTGCTCTTGCAGAGGACCTGGGTTGGATTCCCAGCACCCACATGGCGGCTAACAACCATTCCGTATGACACCCTCTTCTGACCTTTGTAGGCATTGCATGACACAGGTGCACCTACATGCATGCAGGCAATACACTCATGCACATGAAAAATAAAAATTTGAAAGGAAAAAGTCTTAGGAAGGAAGAAAGGATACACAAGCACGGAGGGAGAGAGGAACGTGGAGGGGAGTGGGAAGGAGGGAGGCCCTTCTTCCTCTGAGGCACGTTGGTATGTGAGGCAGCTGGCAAAGGGATTGCCTGGCATGCATGGAGCTCGGGGTGCATCCCTAACCTTCCATACAACAAACAAAAACCTGGCAGGCTGCTCAGCACATCAGTCAAGACCCATAAAATAAAGTTCCCATTCCACTGACACCCTCTATGGGGAGCAGGGCAGGCGGCCTGAGAACGGACAGGAAGGACAGATGGTTCCACCCACTGGACATCTGGCCTGGCCCTAACCTGGGGTGTTCTCCTGGAGGAAAGGAAAGCTGACCTCCCAGGGCTTCGCTGTTCCAATGTTGCACCGTCTTCCCTTGTGATCCAGAGTGAGAGCAAGAAGAGAAACCCACATCTCCCCAAGATAGCAAGAGCCACTGGGCTCCTGTCAGGCTGGTCTCAGCCATGGGACAAGTCATGGTGTCCTTGGGTTCAGGGGTTAGGGTTGTCCCAAGTGGAACCTTACCATGTCTTCTGAGACCAGGGCTCTCAGACAGGGTACCTGAGAACAAGGTAATTGGATCAGGACCAGATTCTGGTTTGACCTTGGGCACACTCAAAACAGCCGATGGGAACCTGTGTGTGTCAGCCAGCTCCTCCGATCTCATGCTGTGATGCCAGGACCACCCTGTGCAAGCAGTTCTCTGAAATCTCTGCTTCCTTAGAGCTCTGAGCATGTCAGAAATAATGGGAAGGAGTCTCCTGGGAGCCAGTAGGTGGGCTCGCTCTCAGGAGAATGCCCACCCTGGGCCTCTTCCCCAGGGCCCATGATCCCCAGAAGACAATACCCAGGAACCAGAGGTCAGAGGCAGGGAAGAGGCATTATGGTCTCTTCTTGCCCCTGCCCCTAACCTTCACCCCCCACAGAGGGGCACAGCTCATGGACCAGGGTGAGCAGGATGAAGAGGGATCCACAGGGCTGTGCAGGGCAGGGTTAGGGGGTCACAGTGAGGAGACTGGGCACTGGCCCACATTTGTCCCACCAGGTGAGTCCTGCCTTCTGCATCCTGGCTGGGGGCTGGTAGCAGGGCTCGGCTCTGCTTCTAGGTCTCCCCAGATCTAACAAGTCCAGCAGAGCCAGCTCTGGATGGGTGTGTGGACAGATGGATGGATGGTGGATGGATAAGGATTCAGTGGAAGAATGGAGGGGTAGATGGATGAATGATGGAGTGGGTAGGTACACGGACAGATGGATAATTGGATGGGTGGATGGGTAGGTGGATGGATGGGTGATAAGTGGATGATGGATGGATTGATGAGGGAATAGACAGATGGAAAATGGGGGCGTCAGTGATGGATGAGAGGGAAGATGGATGGATGGATGGATGGGTGTGTGTGTGGGTGATGGATGGAGTAAGTGGGTGGATGGATGGATGGATGGATGAGTGTGTGTGTGGGTAATGGAGTAAGTGGGTGGATGGATGGATGGATGGATGGGTGTGTGTGTGGGTGATGGATGGAGTAAGTGGGTGGATAGATGGATGGATGGATGGGTGTGTGTGTGGGTGATGGATGGAGTAAGTGGGTGGATGGATGGATGGATGGATGGGTGTGTGTGTGGGTGATGGATGGAGTAAGTGGGTGGATGGATGAACAACCCTCATTTCTTGAGCTCAAGGCTTGGATTCAGTGCCCCCAGGGTCCCTGCTAGTCCTGGTTGTCTGAGCTTCTGGCACTGTGAAGGTAAAATACCTGCTGAGGGCCATTAAGCTGGGAGGGATAAACGTGGGAGGAGGAGGAGAAAGAGGCTGCGAAGGGTGGGAAGGGGGGAACCATAGAGGGGGGAGAGAGAAGAGAGAGGGGCTGGAGTAAACTGAGTCAGGCCACTTTGAAGGCTCCCTCGATGGAGGCCCAATTACTTTTAATAACAGCTTGCAGCAGCCGGCGGCTTTCTCTCAGAGCTCAAAGCCTTCGCGCTGACGTTCCGCGAGGGAAGAGGAGGTGTGTTATTATCGTCACCGCTAA
Source organism: Nannospalax galili (assembly GCF_000622305.1). Taxonomy (NCBI): domain Eukaryota; kingdom Metazoa; phylum Chordata; class Mammalia; order Rodentia; family Spalacidae; genus Nannospalax; species Nannospalax galili. Next base: position 139,789 of record NW_008332152.1, on the reverse strand, counting down.
ATGGTGAGGAAATGAGCTCCCAGCAGGTAGAAGGGCCTTGCTCAAGGTCACAGGCTCCTGGATCAGGGAAGGGGCCAGGCAGGAGGGACACGTGCCTCCCCTGAGTGGGGCCAGGCCATCTGAGTTGCATACCTGCCTTGCCTGGGCTCTCCCAGAGCCTGGGAGTGAATCCGAATTCATTAGGCTTCTTCTTCACACTGACAGGGCAAGCTGAGGGGTCCCTACTAAGTTACTGTCTTGTCAAGTCTGGCATGTGCAGACTGGCCTTGGGACTGTCCACCAAGCTGAATGCAGCCACTAGAGGCCTGTCTCCCTGCTTTCTGCCATTGTTCCAAAGCTCTTGTCTCCTCGGGGCCTCAGTTTCCCATCTTGTCCCTCCCTCTGCAGCGCAGGGCCCCACCTCTTCCCAGCCCGTTCTTTTCAGCCCCTCCTCCCTGTAAGCTCACAGCCGCTGTCACCCAGTCAGGGGCCGTGGGTTCTACAGGACACAGGTGGGCAGTTGGCATTCCTGGGGCCTGAGTCACAGGTATCCTGTCAAGGCAGCACCACTGCTGTCCGGGCCAGGCAGCCAAGAATGCCCCTGAAAGGTGTGGCTTCTTGGCTTGCTCCCCAGAAGCACTCTTTGTATCTTTATTGAAATGAAAAAATGTAGAGCATTCTTGATCTTTGGTGGCTGCGGGGGAAGTCCTGTGGAGACTGGCACAGGGCTGCTAGTCACCCGTGCCCAGGGCAGGGAGCCTGCAGCTCCTGAATGTTCCCAGGCTGCTGGAGAGCAGGGAGGGGTGCAGGCTCCTGGGGTGCAGGTTCCTGGGATGGAGGCTTCTGGGGTGCAGGCTCTGAGCAGGGGGTGAAGGCGGCAGTGGCTCAGCAGGCGCTCCACGTGCATGGCCCCCATGAGGCACATGGTTCTATCTGTGTCCCCAGTGGGCTGGGGCTCTGTGGAAAGACTGTGCTCCAGGGAGAAGCACAGCCTCAGTACTTGTCTATGAAGGGTGGTGGATGACAAACAGACCTGTGGAAGATGGGTGGATGGACCACGGTGCATGAATGGTGGGTGGGTAAACTGATGGGAGAGTGAGGTTGTGAGGAGGAGATTTGGGCTCCTGCCGAATTCCCCACTGAAGCAGTGAAATGCTTCTAGGAGCAATATGAAGGTGGTCAATATGAAGGTGGTGTAAGGGAAACCCATTCTTTTTGCTCAAGCAGCCCACCCAGGATCCGGGCACGGGAGGGGAGACTGTGGCTGAGGGAGGAAGGGCGTCAGAGGCTGGGGCAGGCTGAGGGCACGTCCTGGCTCTTCCCTCCCCGGATACCTTTGGCTCCAGCCAGGCTGGCAGTCCTGGGAGTCCAACCCGGGGCTCGGCCTGGCTGTTGGGGTTCAGGTGGCCCAATTACACCTGTCCTTTCACTGGCAACTTTCATCCGGTGTACAGGGCTGTGATTACAGACCCATCTTACAAGTGACATAAAACCAGGGCGTTCAGAGTAGGGGCCTTTCAAGCTATTCTGACTTTATGAGCCGCCAAGAAAGGTTTTGAGCTGGGATGGAGGGAAGGGCTTTAATTGTAAGGTGAGGGGAGCCCTGGGGCTCTGGTCACTGGTTCTCTGAAGCGGTCAGCCAACAAAGGCTGAAAAGCTGTGAAGGTGCTTGGTATACACTGCCCAGCCAGGCCCCCAAGTCTTCCCACGCCAGCCTGCAGTGACTCTCCCTGTTACAGTGGAGGGTTCTCTGCCTACTGGATGACGCACGGGCACTCAGAGCCCACATTGACCTGGCACCTGGCAGCGCTTGGAACTTTGGGAGCCATAGATTTTTCAAGTGTGGAGGGTGTAAGAGTTCTGTCATAGTGTGGAGGGCAAGCTGGATCACCACCTTCAGCACAGAGGAAGGACCCGGCTTTCTAAGCTCTGATTACTTCTGTGCCTCCTTCGTGTCACGTGGGAACTGACATTTGAATCTTAATTTAATCTAATGATTTTTCTTTCGTCTTTAATTTTTTTAAAGAATGTGCTCCAATTTATAGACTTTAGTCCTGACTGCTGATAGGTTCTCACTTAATGGGGAACAGCACAAACTAATTCAAGGGGAGACCCAGCCAGGGGTTGGAGCCCCCACCCCTGCCCCCATCAGTGAGGCTCCTCTCTAGGCTCTGACCATGCCAGCTACTGCCTCCTCCTGGTGGCCCCAGTGGGACTCTGCCTGGGTCAGCTGTGGACCCAGCCTACTTAGGCTTACCTGCCGTGGGAGATGCTGAAAGCCCCTTGTGGCTGGGAAGGCCATGAGCTAAGCTGCTAGTAATAGACCCTCCCATGGGGTCTGACATGATGCTGTTTCCCACTGCACATCCCATAAGAGATAGGTTCCTGTCCCGTCCCCAAGGGCTGGCCACCCGTGTCCCATACAGAGGGACACATTTTATGCAGCCACATCTTTCCAGCAAGGCCTGCTCGGAGTGTCCTGCCCCATCACCCCTTTCCTGGGCCCGATAGGCAGCCCTAGAAAGGAACCCACTTACGACCCATCTTCCCATCTGCCTCTGTCCCCTGCCGCCAAGGCAATGCCAACTCCATAGCCAGACTCTCTCAGTAGAGAATATAATCTGCCCTCCCTTCAGAGTGCCAGGATTCTAAATATTGTCCCCCCAAGAGACATTGTTGCAGGGTGGACGTGGAGTCCTCGTGTCCAGAGAGATCAGGCTGTTTTGGGGGGTAGGTGTTCTCTTCCTGCCCATCCGGAAGCCTCAGAGCCTCTCCCCAGCCCACTCTCCTTGTACAATGGGTTGAATTGTGTTTCCCAAAGTTAAGTTCAAGTCATAATCACACACACAGGGGTGGGGTGGGATCAGGGTGGGGGGAGAGAAACCCTAGCTTTAGGGCAACTATTTTGATCTTCAACAGTGCACATGTGGGCATTGATCAGGGTAGATGTCCTGACTCTCCAGCTGTTATTGGAAAAGGTAACCACAACTTCTGGTTAATGATTACACAATGATCTAAATCCTTAGAAAGGAGTGGGTGGGGACCTGTGCAATGATCTGAAGAGGGCTGAGTCCTCTGGCCTCTCAGGGCACTGGGCGGTGGAGCCCTGCTCTATCCCTTTAATCCAACAGCCCGACTTGCCGTGGAGACAAACACACTGCCTCATCAAGTGTCCTGTGCAGAGCCTCATGAGTCAACCACCAGCTTTTAAAGCTGAATGGAGCGTGATCTGGCTTCTCAGGAAGATTAGCAATAAGTCACAGCCCCACTTGCCAGGCCTGGCTAGAGCTGACTCAGATGGGCAGGGTGTGGTGGCAAAATACATGGCTGACACAGGTCGGCAATGTGACAATTCCACCTCCTCCACGGAGGCGTGGCCACACGTGTTGAGCCATTGCCTCACGTTGTAGTATATGTATCTGCAGTATAAACAGGTATATGGGATACATTCCTGTTATGGTCTGATTGTGAAATGCCCTCTGTTCTGGTCCCCAGTTGATAATGTTCTTTTAGAAGGCTGTGGACAGGCTGGAGAAGCCCCAGGATGCCGTAAGCAGAGTTTAGTGGGCCACCCTGGTGGCAGCACAGAAGATCTGAACACTTGAGAGAAATGTGGACCATAAATGCCAGACTTGCGAGGCTTCAGAGGGTAATAAGGACTCATATCAGTTACTTCTTTTCATGGCTGTGACAGAATAACTGGCAAGAAGTAACTCAAGGGAGGAAGGTTATTGGGATTCACAGTTTGAGGGTGCAGTCCATCACAGTGGGGAAGGTGTGCCAGCAGGAGCCCGAGGCAGCTGGTCACATGGCATCTGCAGTCAGGAAGCAGACAGAGATGGATGCTGGTGCTCAGCTTGGCTCTCCTTTTCATTCAGTCCAGGACTCTGGTCCATGGAATGGTGTCACCACAGTTAAGGTGTTTTTTTCACCTTAAGTAACCCAATCTAGAAACTCCCTCACATACACACCGGAGGTCTGTCTCCTGGGTGAGTCTAGACCCTGTCAAGTTGACAACCAGTGTTAACTATCAAAGGCTCTATTGGAAATTGGGCTACAGGGCATTTGTGCTACATGCTGGCAAATAATTTAGCTATATCCTGAATTCAAAAGTCGTGGACTAGTTTATCTAGTGGGAGAAATGTCAAGACAGCCTAGCAGTCAGGCTGTGGCACGGCTGTGCTAGCTGCCTCAGTGGGAATTATGAACAGAAAGTGGAACAGGAAGATGTGAAGGGGTGTAGTTTGGCAAAGAAAGGAACAAAGGCATGTTCAAAGTCCCACACAGAGTGGGTTTGTACAAAGTCACTGCAATTGTGCAAGAGCCTGGAGGCTTTAAAGAGAAGCCTCATACCACACACTGGGAGGGTATGAGAGGTACTTTAAGGGCAAGACCCCACTCATTGAAGGCTCCAGGGTATAATGCAAACTAATTTAAAAGAATACTTTAAAAGAGAGATAGGGTCTGTGAAGATGGAGCCTGCAGGGCACCCTGAGAAGAATGTAACACCAAATTGTGGTCTGACACCACCTGGGGAAGTGTTTTCCCTGGCCCAGCTGCCCAGGCACCCAGTGGCCACTGCAGCTCTGGTCCTAGTGGGTCAGGCTACATCTTGAGTTTCAGAACTTGGTGTCATCCACATGGTACTTGCTGTATAGGTAAGCAGAATGCAAGAGATGTGAACTAGCCATGCTCTAAGCTTCTGCCTCCAAGGACCGAGGACTTTAGCCACAGTACCTTCCCAGCAATAAGCTAAAATAATCCTCTGCTCTCTTAATTTTGCTTTCTTGAATATTTTATTTATTATTTTTATTTTATGTGTATGAGTGTATTGCCTGCCTGTATGTGAGTGGACCCGTGTCGGGCAATGCCGTGGAGGCCAGAAGAGGGCTTCGGATTCCCCTGGAACTGGAGTTAAGGACAGTTTGTAACCATAATGAGGGTGCTGGGAATCGAACTTGGGTCCTCTGCAAGAGCAGCCAGTGCTCTTAACTGCTGCGCCATCTCTCCAGCCCCAATTTTGCTTTTTTGAAACAGGGTCTCATGTAGCCCAGGTTGGCCTCAAACTGATGTAGCCCAGGATAACCCTGAAGTCCTGATCTGCCTGTCTCTGCCTCCCAAGTGCTTGGGACTGTGGACATATACCACCATGTCCAGCTAAGATAGTTTTCAGATGTCTAAAGGTGAAGACCCTTCTTTATTGTGAACTGGGACAGACTTAGAAGAGAATATACAAAACAATACAGGCTTAAGGACAACCACTAAGGGAACCTTCTGTGCGCTCAGAGACACTCTTCTGGAGGGACCATCACACTGACTGAAGAATGACAGAGCTGTGGAAAGGGAAGTCAGCCTCTGTGGAGGAAGGTGCTGAGGCGGCATCACTGAAGGGAAGGAGGTATATACTACAGAAATGACAGTTGTAGAGAGAATGAGAGGCCAGTGACTAGGGGAGCCTGGGCAGCTGGGAGGGAACCCCAGCAGCCTGGACTTGCTGGCCCCAGAACTCCCTGTGCTCCCTGGGCTGTGTCCAGCAGGCCTGTGCTCTCTCGATGCTGTGAATACACCATGTCTCAGTTCATAGCTGACACCCTCTTGGGTTGTTTGCAGGTTTTTTTGGCTACTGATGAATGGGTAGAAGCATTTGACCTTACTTATTGGGTGTCCTAGTTACTTTCTGTTGCTGTGATAAAACCCTGACCAAAACCAACTTGGCGAGGAAAGGGTTTATTTTAGTTCACAGTACAGTTCTCCACTGAGGGAAGTCAAGGCAAGAATTCAGGGCAGGAACCTGGAGGCAGGAGCTGAAGCAGAGACCGTGGAGGAACACTACTTCACTGCTTACTGGCTTGCTCCTCTGGCCTGTGCTCAGCCTGCTTTCTTATACAACACAGGACCAGCTGACCAGAGGTCGCACTGCCCACCGTGGGCTGGACCTTCCCATGTATCACTCAATACTCAAGAAAATGCCTCACAGACTTGTCCATAAGCCAATATGATAGAGGAAGTTCACTCTCTGCAGGTGTGCCACTGGGACTGTGTGAATGCTGACTCAACCTCCTGTTTCTCCCTCCCTGGGGTCTCTGCCCTGACTCACATTGTTATAGAGGTGGAAAAACAGCTGGATGGTGGGCAAACGAGTTTCAATAAAATTTTATTTACAAAAGCAACCAGTGGGGTCTGAACCAAAACCTGCCCACTCCTGATGTGAAAGCTTCAAGGATTTGACCAACTCTAATGCTAGCTAGAGAGAATGCAGACAGGGGACAGGTAAGGAAGCCCAGGAAACAGTGGGGTTCTTTCCTTTGCTGACACCCTGTGTTCCCCAGGGGTTCTGGTTCCTCCAAAGGGCAGGGCCTGCTGCAGAGAATTGACTGTGGAGAGTTAGCCTCAGAAGAAGGGGCTTGTGGCACCATCTTGGGACAGAAGCCACGAGCCACCAGGAACACGCCGCGGCAGGCGTGGGGAGTGTACAGCAGCTGGATGTACTCAAGGACAGAATGGCCTGGCACTTATGGACCTGGGGCAAGACCGCTGACCCCTGAGGCATGGGCAAAAGCTAGTGGTGACTATGGGTGTGCCACGGGAGCAATCCGATATGGCGGTCTCTGAGCCGTGGCACAGAGCTGCATGGTGCGGAGCTGAGCAGTGCGGATCTAGGCACTGGGTGTTTGTTTCTTTGTGTCACATGCCTCCCCCCCACAATAATGATAAATACACATAAAGATATGTTATATGGTTTGCCTTATAGCGCAAAAGACCCAGAGAGAACTCTGGCAACAGACCCCCTTAATGTTTGCCACAATCACTAGGAGGATGGATTTTTAAAATTGACTTGGTTCAGGTTTAATTTCGCAGTCTCCACACAACAAAGTAAAGTCATCGACAATTGGAAGGAGAGAGGAAATGGGCTGATATTAACTAGAGGAGCATCTTCAAAAGACACTGGCCCCAATGTGCTGGGAAAGTGTGCAATGCTCTCTCCCCAGGGAGAGGACTCAGGGCTCTGTCTGCTATGATTTTCCCTTCTGCAGCTGGAATGTGAGATGCCCAAGGCCCGCCTGATCCTGTGTGGCTTGTGGCTGTTCTGAGGAATGTAGTGTGGAGATGAGCTGAGGAAAGCCTGGGTTTTATTTCACCAGCCGAGCCACAGACGCAGAAGCGCTCCTGCTGTGAGGTCACCAAGACAGAAAGGAGAGACGGTACATGATGTAACTCCTGGTGTTATGCTCTGTACCAGACCTCGATGGAACATCAGACTGTGAGGTGAAGGTTCCCTTCATGGATCGGGTACCCTATGTCAGGTCCATACTTCATAAACACAGGGATTCCACAGCAGCCCTCTGAATGAAGACTGAAGGTACCCATTTTACAGAGAGCACAAGGCTGGAGAAAGTTAAGCAATGTGTCTGGGAAGCTATCATTTTAAAATTGCTAACAGTGGAGCCCATCTGAACCTGCAGCCCGGCCATTGGCCACTCTGTCAAACCCATCACCTGGCAAGGGTTTGCAAAGTCACAGTCTATGCCATGTGAGCCTTGGGAATGTGGGTTTGTCACTTTGCCCCAGTCAGGAACAAAGCGACGCTCTGGTGAGGGACCTGTCAGGGATGCTGGAGAGGTATAGGAGTCTCTCTTTCCTCGCTTTTGAGATTGTCTTCAACTGCTTTTTGTCTAGTCTCACCTGTCTTCACGTGCATGACCGGTTGGTGGGGACGTGTGTGAGTCTCTTCTGATTCAGCCCCACAGAGAGACACCCTGGGCTGAGCTATTGACACCCCGACCTACACCTAGGTATGGGAGGGAGGTGCCTTCATCCTGACTCAGCTGAAGTGCTAGGGAAGGGCTGTGGGAAGGGAGCATCACACATCAGACAGGCTCAGAGCCCCGGGGGAGCCCCAGCCAACACAGAGCACTTTGGCTCTGGATGCACCGCAGGTGCCGCTGAGCCAGGGTGGACAGGTGGCCCTCAGGGAACCTCTCAGGAAGTGGCCACTCAGCGAGTGGTGATAAAAGATGAACATCCCGGGGATGTTGCACACACCAGCTCAACCGGGTCTCCCCCAGTTCAGGTCTAGGTGGAACTTTAGAACGTGAATTTAATTAGTTAAATTAAAGTGAGGTTGCAGCACATAAGACGAGCCCCAAATCTAGTGAGTCGGTTTTCTTACAAAAAGGAGAGACACCCAAACACACAGGGAAGACAGCTGCAGGCGGAAGCAGAGCCACACAACCTGAGCCAAGGGACGCCACCAGTGACGGATGAGGGGCTGGGGAGGTGGCTCAGTGGCTAAGAGCACCGACTGCGCTTGCAGAAGCCTGGGTTCAATTCCCACACAGCCGTTCCAGGGGATCCAGGCCCTCTTCTGACCTCCGCAGGCACTTCATGACATGGGTGCACTTACCTACACGCAGGCAATACACATACACATAAAATAAAAATAATAAATAAAATATGAAAAACTTTTTTAAAAGAGAAAAAAGCAGTCAAGCCACAGGCATATAGATCCGTTGAGCCCACCTGCTTTCTGAGTCCCTAGAAAAGCCTAACTTTTCGGTTTTCCCTGTTTTCATCTTTTTCCTTCTTTCAGCTTCGTCTGACCTCCACGGGATTGCACGACACGGGTGCACTTACCTACACGCAGGCAATACACGCATACACATAAAATAATAATAAATAAAATTTTAAAAATGGTGGATATGGAAGGACTCCCTCCAGCCTTCAGAGGGGCGTGGCCCCACTGAGACCTCCATTCCGGAGTTCTGGCTTCCGGAGCTGCTGACTTAAGCAACACAGTGGCCACCTGCTGCTTAGCCAGGACGCAGGGCACGGCATATGACCCAGGCTCCCCCAGAGCCCAGAGCTGCCAGGAGGGCCTGTTTTCGTTCCCTTTTAACTGTGTGACAATGGGGAAGGTAACTGAATTAGCAGAGGGAAGACAGAGTCCTCCGGGCCCCGTCAGAAGTGGATGAGTCCAGGCCACTGTGAGGTCTTCATCTGTGGACGAGACTTGCACAGAAGCCGGGGCTGCTCTGTCAGCCCTTCCCTCCCCTGCCCTAGCAGGCCTGTGAAGATGCATGCCGTTGGCTTGAAAACAGAGCTGTGAGCCCTGGTTCAAATCCCACTCCCCCAGGCACTGGTCCCCACACTGATTCCTGCTTGTCTTAGCTGACAGCTCAAGGCTTAGAGTTAAAAAGGAAAACACCCCAAACAATTTCACGGGAAGCCACAGAGATTGCTCGTGAGACGGTGATTTTAAATTTCTCCTGTTCCTGAAGTTTCCTGCTTGTCTGTAGGACTTTAGAGGCAAGAGGTAACCAGGACAGGGACAGGAGATCATGATGTCCTTACACATCAGAGCTCCCTGGTCTGTCTCTGGTCTTCAGGCTACAAGGCCCAGGGATGTCACAAAGACTGAGAAGTTGAAGGATCTCAGGAGGCAAAAGCCAACGGCTGCAGTTAGGCCACTGCACCCGGGAGGACTTCCCTGGGAGGGGCCGTCCCGCCTTGGTGGCCCTAGACAGCTGTGCAGGGAGGAGGGGCCTGAACCAGCCTCTAATGGAGGGGGTGTTATCTGACCTGGAAATACCGGACTGGGGATCCGTAGGCTCAGGGAGCACACGGCTGGGCCCCGCGCTACCCAGGATCACCACCATGTACCAGCCTTGCTCCTGTGCAGGTCGCACTGGCCAGACAGGACTTTAGGCTGAGGGCCTTCTGCGTGCTGAGAGTCATCGTGATGGCCTTGAGCCCAAGGCCCCACCTGGGAGACATAGGACGTGCAACACCCTCATCGGTCTAGCTGAGGAGAGGAACCAGGGTGGGCCAGCACCCACAAAGATATTCAGAGTGTGCATATATGCGTGGTGTGTGGTGTGGCTGTGCATAGTTTTGAGCATGTGCTATGTGTGGTGAGGTATGTGTGGTATGTTTATGTGTGTATGGTATGGTGTGTGGTGTGTTTAGTTGTTTAGTGTGTGTGTGTGTGTGTGTGTGTGTGAAGTGTATAGCATGTGTGGTACCCAGTGTGTGATGTGCATATGATTATGTCTATGTGTGTATGTGATATATCTAATGTATGTGGTATATGGTGTGTGATATGCCCATGATATGTTTATGTGGGTATAATGTGTGATGTGTGAAGTATATATGATATGTCTATGTCTGTGGTATGTGAGATGTGTGATATGTTAAGTATATATGATAATGGTATGTCTGTGTGTGGTATTTGTAGTGTGTGCGGCATCTGGTGTGTGAGGTGTGTGAGATGTGTGGTGTGTAAAGTATATATAATATGTTTATATGTATGTGGTGTGTATAGTATGCGGTGTCTGGCACATCTGATTGCGAGGCATAGATGACCTATTTATGTGTACGTAATATGTGGTATGTGTTGCGTGTGGTGTGTGAGATGTGGCATGTTATGGTGTATAGTATGTGAGATGTATGATTGTGAGCCATAGATGAATTTATGTGTGTGGTATGTGTTGTGTGGTGTATGGAGTGTGGCCCCTTGTGTATGGCTTCCAGCCACTCATCCACCTTGGTGTCACCTGGTGACTCTCTGCCTGGAGCCCTCGTTCTCCTCTGGCAGCCATGTCTCCCCACCCCATTCGGCTTCTCCTCAAACGCCCCTCAGAGTCACTGTGGACAGTTTTGTGTCTGTGCCTGCTTGAGCCCTTCAAGAACGCTATATGGTCCAGGGTCACACCTCCACCTCTGAGACCTGACTGTGGCCCTCTTGGCTGAAGTAGAGGCCCTGGCCTGTCCTAGGGAGGAATGGCCATGCTCCTGGACGTGAGGGCAGAAGGAGGGCCCTCTCTGACACTCTCCCCTGGCTTTCCAGCAAGGTAACGTGTGTGCTGCTGTTGCTTTCCCTCCTAGCTCAGATGGTGCAAGCACAGTAACACAGACACCCCACGCTGCACACCAGCACCAACACAGCCAACCCACACTGCACACCAGCGTGCCCAAATTGGTCACTCTGTTCTTTCAGTGGTCAGAGGCTTGTCCGTGGAGGGGTGCACTGCCCTGTGTCTCCCTATCAACGTGAAGCACCTCTTTAGCGGAAAGGGAAGCAAGGAAAACACAGTGTCAACTTTCTTATCACAGTGAATCTGTTAAACTTCTGGGTAGCCTTGGAGTTTTTAGGATCATCAAACTAATAAAGGTGAAGGTGCCTCTTCATTCGAAAAGAGAGGTAACGATACTCCCAACTCAAAAGAGATTATTAATCTCAAAGCTAAAAGTCCCAAATCTGTAAGTAGTGTAGACAGATGTGAGTTGAGTGTTATGGGGACTGTCCTCTGAGCCAACAACCGTGATATCCAACCCGGAGCTCAGCTTTGCTTGCTTACAAAGGATCCTCACAGCGGGGTTTGTAAACTGTTGGCCCCCTCTCACAGAAGGAGGGGTGAGGAGGGTCCTGGGACCATCACCTGAGCATTTAGTTAACTCCTTCCAACCCATGCTGGGCAATTCTGCCGTAATTGTATAGGGCCTTGGTAAAGGCTAGAGTACATGGTGGGGATAAGTGGACTGGAGCAGGGGGCCTAAGGGAGGGGCTCCACTGTGTGACTGTGGGGAAGCCATTGTCTGTGCTGGGTGGGTCTTTCTGTTGTGGCCTTAGGGTGGGAGCACCCACACTCCTGCAAGGAACCCCTCACCCATTGGGCCATAAATAAGCCCAATAAACTCATCGGTTCCCTAAGTGAACTTTGGTGGACTTGTACCTGGATCGTCCTTGGGACCAAGGGAGGAGGGAGTGGTTGCTGTTTGAAGTTCCCCTAGGGAAGGAGCTTTTTGGATGTGAGACAATGGGATTTAACGACCCAGCACTGCAAAGCACCTTGGGCTCCTATCACCAAGGCCAAGTGTGTTGGTGTGCACCTTCAAGTCACTGACCTTAGGCTCCTATCATCAAGGCCAAGTGTGTTGGTGTGCACCTTCAAGTCACTGATAAATCTTTGTGTTTTCTAACTACTTAAATGTTAGCACCGTGTCCTGTCTGCTTACTCTAGAGCTGCCACACGCGTAATGAACAGTAAGAGAAAAACTTTGACAAAAATGTGACAGTCCACACTGTTTCTCCTTTAGATAAGCTAACATCAGAAGGCTTGGCTCTGTCTGTGAGGGGACTGGGGTCCAGGAACTGTTGGAGGTCCCTTTGGTTGGCGGGAAACTAACTCGTAGCTGTGATGCCAGCTGGGGATGACGTCTATCATCCGCAGGATGAAGCCCGAGGGTGGCTGGCACTGAGTGGAGGAACCCAGTCTTCAGACAAGCTCACAAGGGTCAGACAGGAGATAATGGTTCATGGAATCATCCTATGGATGTACAACATAGGGAAACTGAGGTGGGTCTTGAGGTGGGAGGCAGGTAGTGAGTCAGGGGACATTACAGCTTCACGTCTGACCCCAGTTCCCCGGGGGCCTGGCCTTCTAGTCGAGTGACCACTTCTTAGCAAGAATCCTTTCCTGTTCCTAAGGGCTCAGTCCCTGGATGCCGTGGGCATCACAAGAGACCGGTCTGAGGGCTGGGATGGCAGAGCTGGGACTGGACGGTCAGGTGGTCATTTTGCTGCAGTTGGACTTTGGTTGTTTTCATTTCCAGTGATGAATCAACTCTAAACATGCACAGGTTGCTGTGACTTGGATGTGAAACGTCCCTTCCAGGGTCATACATTGGACACTGGCCTCCCAGCTGGTGGTGGTATTTGGGGAGGCTGTGGAGCCTCTAGGAGGTGGAGCTTAGCTGGAGGAGATAATCAGTGGAGGACAGACTTGGAGGCTCTCCTCCTGCCTTGGCTGAGAGCTGCTCCACTAGCCTCCAGGTCTTTGTTGCCATGATGGACTGAGTCCTCAAACTGTGAGTCAAAATGAACCCCTCCTCCCTTCCATGGTTTCCTGTCAAGTATTTAGTTGCAGTGATGATAAAAGTAATGGATTTTACAGGTTCAGAAAGTCTTGTTTGGTGACCAAGAGCAGAGCTTTGGGCTCCTGACTGAGGTCTGTCCCAGCAGGCAAACAGATTCGGGTCTCCAGGCATTGTCACGGGTATGTCACCACTATCGAGGCAGCGAACCTGAGTTCCTGTCTCTGGGCTCCTGTGCCTGTGTTAACACGTGGCTGCTTCTCATATGTTCACTGAAGCATTTTGCTCTTTCCACCCAAAACACAGATATGAAATCGGTCTTCTTCAGTGAAGTGGACTGATTTCCTCTTCCCACCAAAGGCTTGTTGGAGGCATCCGCCATCTGACACTGTCTATAAGTTCTTGCTGACCATTTTTACTTTCTAAAAATGTTTATTACGTTATTTACTTATTGTATTGTGTGTGCATGCACACATATACACATATCCTAAGAGGCACGTACAGATCCAAGGATGACTCACTGCTCTCTCTACCATGTAGGACTGAACTTAGGTTGTAAGACTTGGCAGCAAGCCTTTTACCCACTGAGCCATCTCACTGGCCTTCATTTTTTTAAAAAAATATTTACTTATTTACTTTATGTGTGTGAGTATATTGCCTGCATGTAGGTAGGTGCACCCGTGTTGTGTAATTCCTGAGGAGGTCAGAAGAGGGTGTCAGATCCTCTGGAGCTGGAGTTACAGACTGTTGTTAGCCACCATGTGGTTGCTGGGGTTGTTAGGCGCCATGTGGATGCTGGCATTCAAACCCAGGTCCTCTGCAAGAGCAGCCAGTGCTCTTAGCTTCTGAGCCATCTCTCCAGCCCCTCTGGCTTTCATTTTTATTTACTAAGTTTCATATTATTTCAGGTTAAAAATCATTAGAAAACAGCAAAGTATTTTAGCATTTCCCCTAATAAATTGCATCACTGTGTAATAAATTAATTTGGTGCCCTTGGATTTGACCTAAAGCCAACACTAGAATGTTCCCCTAGGCCCTGCTAAGCCACAAGTAAGGATGGTCCTATACACACATCAAAGTTATGCCACAGTGCGGGCTGGGTGATGGCTCAGTGGGTATGCTGGGTAGCTTTAGTGTCAACTGGACACACCTGGGTTGAAGGAGTCTCAGTTGGGGAATTGCCTCCATTGGACTGGTCTATAGCCATGTCTGAGTGGTATTTCCTTGACTGTTGAGTGATGTGGGAGGTGCCACTCCTGGGCAGGTGGGCCTATGTTGCATAAGAAAGCAGGTTGAGCATGGGTCAGGGGACCAAGCCAGAAAGCAGCGTTCCTCCCTGGCCTGTGCTTCAGCTCCCGCCTCCAGGTTCCTGTCCTGAGTTCCTACCTTGGGCTCCCTGATGAACTGTGACCCAGGAGATGTAAAACAAATAAACCTTTTCCTCCCCAAGTCAGTAGTGGTCAGAGTGTTTTGTTACAGCAGTGAAGAAACAAACTAGAACAGAGGGTAAGGCATTTGCTGTGCAAGTGTGATGAGCTGAGTTCGGGTTCCCAGAACCCATGTGACTCCAGATGTCATAGTGTATGTCTCTAATCCCAGTGCTTCTAATGTTAGACAAAAGGCTCATGGGAGAATCACGGAAGCTCAGGGTCCAGGTAACTTGGAGCAGCAAACAATAGAGACCCTATCTCAAACAAGGTGGAAATTTAGGACCGATGCTCAAGGTTGCCGTCTGACCTCCACACACCCTGTGACATGCATGTGCCTGCACACGTGTGTACACACACACACACACACACACACACAGATTTTAATTTTATATGTATGTGGCTGCCTTCATGTATGTATGTGTACCATGTGAGTACCTACCTGGTGCCCATAGAGGCCAGAAGAGGGTGTCAGATCTCTTGGAGTTATAGTGACTGTTAGCCACCTCACATGGGTACTGGGACCTGAACTCATGTCCTTGCAAGAGCAGCAAATGCTCTTAACCACTAAGTCATCTCTCCAGCTCCTGTAACTTTTTAAAAACTATTTATTTAATAACCACATAATTAGAAGAAGATATATATATATGTATTTATTCTATGCAATTGTTCCTTTGGGTTGGCAGCAGTTAGTCAGAGGGTCGCAAACAGCTGGGAGCCCTGCCTTCCCACTGTCCCATGCAAGGACCCAGGGGCAGGGGAGTCCGCCCTTCCCACCCAGGGGCTCCTTGTAAAGTCCCTGAGAGCAGCATCTCTGCTCAGTCCTCCACTTACCCTTCAGGCGGGCTCCTTCCCTGTGCAAGCTCAGTTCCCAGCACTGTTGGTTTTTGTTATTGTTGTTTTTATTTATTATTTTTATTTTATGTGTATGCATGTATTGCCTGCATGTAGGTAAGTGCACCCGTGTCACGCAATGCCTGTGGAGGACAGAAGAGGCTGTCAGATCCCCTGGAACTGGAGTTATGGACAGTTGTTAACTGCCGTGTGGGTGCTGGGATTTGAACCTGGGTCTTCTGCAAGGACAGTCAGTGTTCTTAACCACTGAGCCATCTCTCCAGCCCGAACTGTTGTTTTTTTGCATGTCTCCTGAACCCTGTGCTGCCGGCTCCTGTACCTGTCTGTGCCCAGAACAGACTTCCACCTGCTCAGCTCCCAACAGGCCACTGGGTCAATGAGACTACTGGCAATTGTGAGTCACTTTAAAAAATTTAAAAACAAATGTTATGTGTATGAGTGTATTGCCTTCATGCATGTAAGTGCACCCGTGTCATGCAATGTCCCTGGAGATCAGAAGAAGGTGTCAGTTCCCTGGAACTGGGGTTACAGATGGTTGTTAGCCACCATGTGGGTGCTGGGATTTGAACCTGCATCCTCTGCAAGAGCAGTCAGTGCCCTTAACCACTGAACTATCCTTCCAGGCTGAGTCTTTTTTTAGAAAAATAAACTAGAGGAGCTGGAGAGACAGCTCAGTGGTTTAGAACACTGGTTGTTCTTGCAGAAGATCCAGGTTTGAATCCCATCACCGACATGGCAGCTAACAACTGTCTGTAACTCCAGTCCCAGGGGATCTGACAGCCTTTCTGACCTCCGCAGGCATTGCATGACACCGGTGCACTTACCTACATGCAGGCAATATGCGCATACAAATAAAATAAAAATAATAAATAAAAAATTAAAAAATGAACTAGAGTCTCATGTAGCCCAGGCTGGTCGTGAATGCTCTATGTAGTTGAAGATGACCTTGAACTCCTGATTCTCCTGCCTCTATCTCAAGTGCTGGGATTACAAATGTATATCACCACACTCAAGCTATGTGGTATTAGGAATTGAACCCAGGGCTCATGTACACTACGCAAGCATTCTACCAGCTGAACTGTAGTCCCAGCTTTGCATGTCACATCTCAATGTTTCATTTTAGCTCTTCCAGTTAGAAGTTTGGAGTCTGTGGGGAGCACATGCCTGACCACAGAGGCCAGATGGCTTCATGCACACTCTCCACACACTGTGCTGGGTGGCTCCCCTTGGGGCAGGCTCTATGTGTCCCCTGATCTATGGTTTTTCTTTTCACTTAAGCATAGATTCCAAGTACTCATCAATATGCAGCCTAATAATCCATCTATCTCCATGGGAACCTAAGCCTGAGTCTGGGATACAGGAGGGATACAGGACATGTTTCTTGAATGAATGAATGAATGAATGAATGAAGAGAGGCATGGGCTGATTCAAGATAAGTAACAAGAGGGTCAAGAAAGTGCCCATTCTGCAGATCCACGGATGCCTGTGAAGTCGCCCTAAATGACCAGGGCCAAAGGCTGGCACGCATGCCATAGAGGCCTGCCTCCTCCTCCTCTGAGATGTGTGTCTCACAGGGTCACCTGCCTCTCATCCCAGGGAGCCAGACTGAGCAAGGCCCAGAGCTGGGCTGCCCGGGCTTGTTCCAAGGCCAGGCAGCAAGCTTCCCACACAGGCTCCACAATCTTATCCCTGGCGGCTGCATCAAAGCCCCGTCTAGCCTCCAAGGTTGAAGTTGCTGGAGGCAGCCACACATTCCTGTGGGCCTTGGCAGTGAGGTGTCCCACAGAGGGTAGCTGAGAAATCCTGGAGGCTGCAGGTTGCATGTGGACATGGCCAGCCCAGAGAGGGGGGCTGTGGGCACTGTTAGCATCGGTGGCAGCGTCTCCTGGCACCGCTTCCGAGCAGTGTGGTTCTTTCTTCTGACCTGCCCCTGGAGAAGCCAAGGGCCCTGTCCCCAAAACACCCGTCTTCACAGAGTGCCTTCAGTCCTGCCTTGCTGTGGACCTGTAACTATTTAGTAAGTTCTGGAAGGCAGGGATTTAAGTGACACAACTCAGTGCATTTAGCCCGAACCATTTTGCTAAAAACAAAAGGAAATACCTCCTTTATTGTTGCAATGCCAAAGACAAGCATAGTCTAGGTCATCTCCGTTAGTCCCCGAGGATATTGTACAGGTTTTTAAAGGAGCAAGAGGTGGACTACGGAGGTCCCACGCCAACCCCACTGTGCTCTTGGATACAGCACCGTGATATGCATCTTGGGATTCTAGGTCATGTGGGCAGAGGTGCTGACAGGTTAAGATGTTGCGGGTGTGGCCACCCAGCCAAGGCGAGGCTAGGGCTCCCTCTGCTGGAGGTCGTGGGTCTGACCCCCGGTGGCTTTTCCCTGCTCAGGTCCCACCAGGTTCCAGGGAGCGGAAGCCTCAGAGCGTCCCTAATCCTTCCTGCCTGGGGAGGGGAGTCATGGTCGCACCTTCCTAGGACGTGTGAGATGCAGACCTGCGGCCGGGCTGCGTTTGGTGTTATGGGGGCTGAGGAGTTGCTGTCAGTGCTGGAGAAACGGGGGGGGGGGGTGTGTGACACAAGAGGGCTTCCCTGTGAGCCGCCGTCCCTCCTCCCTGCCACCAAGCCCCAGGGCCTCTTGTGCGCAGAGCCTGGTTTGGTCTCTGCGGGTGGATGCTTCTCCACCCACAGCCAGCAGCTTACCTTGAGGCTGGACCATCTTTGATCCTGTGCTAGTGCTCCTGTACTTAGCAAGCATTCATTTCCCATTTCTTAGAAAAACTTGGAGGTCACTGAAAAATTAAGGGGTTACAAGACATCATGCAATAAAACCCAACAACTGCAAACAACCTCCCGGGGCAGATGTGTCGGCCCTTAGGAGGAAAAGCCCATCTGGCATCCTAGAGAGGCCATTCAATGCTGGGTGCTGTGTGGGAGAGACAGCCCAGGGGGCTGAAGAGTAAGAGGCCTTATTTGAGATTTTTGTACTTGAAAGGGCAACAAGAATCAGAAACTTTATTTCAAACACTGCAGCTGGTGTGTTTCTTCCTTAGGAACAGACTACACAGGAGGTGGGGGGCTGTCCACATCCACTGTGGCCACCTGAGCCTCAGGCTGCCCCACACCCTGCAGAGGGACAGTCTGGGAAAGAGGTATTGTCTTCCAAAGCACTGACGTGCAATGCTGATGGGAGATATTAAAAATAACCCAGCGGGTGTAAATATGAATAAAAAGATGTACCCGAGACGTTCTGGACAGTTGACTGGAGGGGAAGGCACTGGCGTTCACAAGTGCTTAGAGTGTCGCTGTGTATGACCCGAGGGGGGGGGTTCAGTCCCTGGACATCGAAGAGGTCACCCATGAGACCGTACCCTATTTTTGAACATAATCCTTTTCAACAGGTATGTCTGTTTTTACCTTTAGTGAATTCAGCTTGTCCTAAAGTCCCCAGTCCAGCACTGTACCTCTGGTGAGGTCTCTTTTGGTTCTAGCGTTTGGCCAGTTTTGACCAGAACACGACAGATGCTGCTGCTTTTGGAGCCGAATTGTTTCTGTACACGTTTTATAAAAAGAGTCATCCCCAAATCTTTGGGTATCTCTAACATGCATCAATAGAGTCAAAGTTACTCCAAGGCAGGCAGAAGTCTGAGCGCGCCATAGGGCTTCCTGAAACCTTCCAGATCTGACAGTGGCATGGACACCAGCTGCGATTTGAGTCCAGCAAGTTGCTTTTTTGTTTTTTGAGACAGGGTCTCCCTGCAGCCCCAGCTGTCCTGGAACTTACTATGTAGACCAGGCTGGCCTCACAAAGATCTGCCTGCCTCTGCCTGCAAGTTGCTTTTAATACTGGAATTTGTGTGGTTGAGAGGTCTGGCTAGGCTCCACCTATGAGGTATCCAGTTACACACAGACAGACGGTCACAGGACAGGTTATGCTGCAGCAGCGGACCACTTTCCCTAGGAACGTGTTATATATAGCTCAGTGTTCCCTGTGTCAGCACAACACAGTAACTGGTTGGAGCCAGTTAATCACCTCTTTTTCTTAGTAAGAAGTTCTACTGTTTGACTCTAGGAGTTTTGGATCTAAATTAGTGTTACCCCATAAAACAAAGCATTTTTTGGGAAGATTTAAAATAAATCTAAAGTAGCCGGGCATGGTGGTACACGCCTTTAATCCCAGTAGAGGCAGGCAGATCTCTGTGAGTTCAAGGCCAGCCTGGTTTCCATAGCAAATCCAGGCCAGCTAGGGCTACAGGGAGACCCTGTCTCAAAAAGACCAAAATAAATAAATCTAAATTGATCTAAAAGTTGGAATTTTAAATTTTAAGTTACATTGGAGAGAATTCTGTTATGGAAGTAATGAAGAGTTTGAACTTTTTTAAGCTTGAAGACTTGGGTCCGGTAAAGCAGGAGCCCTGCACGAGCAGTCACAACAAGCCATGCTTGACGGGAGGACACGCCACCCTCTTCATTTAGCTCATAACGTCATCAAGATTGGCATTCTTTCTTAAATTTTTTCTTGCTATATTTTATTTAAGAGATTTATTTATGTGCGTAGTGTTCATGGAGGCTCAAAGTGGGCATCGAATCCCCTGGAAATGGAGTTACTGATGGGCGTTATCTGCCGTGTGGGTGCTGGCAACTGAACCCAGGTCCTTTGCAAGAGCAGCCAGTGGTTTGAATTGCTGAGCCATCTCTCCAGCCCTGTTATATTTATTCTTATTTTATGTGTATTTTGCCTGCATGTGTGTAAATGCACCATGTGTGTGTGGTTCCTCGAAGGGCAAAAGAGGGTGTTGGATCCCCCAGAACTGGAGTTAAAGTCAGTTGAAAGCTGCCGTGTGGGTGCATGCTGGGAACCAAACCCGGATCTTCTACGACAGCAGCCAGTGCTCTGGGCCATCTCTCCAGCCCCATTGGCATTATTATATCACTTAAGAAGACACAGCAAAGTAAAGACCACATATCTCAGACTGTCTCCAAAAGGTCTTTCTATTAAAGTATTTAAAAAAAGTATTACTGTTCTTGTTTGATTCTCTTGCTGTGACAACTTATGAGATGGAAGGGTTTGCTTGACTTACATGTCCAGATCATCACTGAGGGAGGTTGGGGCAGGAACTCAAGGCAGGAAGCTGGAGGCAGGAACTGAAGCAGAGACCATGGAGGAACGCTGTACACTGGCTTCTGGCCAGCTAGCTTTCTCATACAGCCTGAGCCAATCTGCCTAGGGAGTGGTGCTACCCATAGTGGGCTGGGCCCTCCTGTATCATTGCCGCAGGCCAATCTGATAGAGGAGATTCCTCAGTGGAGGCTCCCTCTTCCCAGGCAACTCAAAGGTGTGTCACATTGACAAAACTAAACAGGACAGTTATGAAAGGATAAGTCTTACTAGAAATATTTTCAGAAGGGTTTGCGGATGGCATTAAAGATGAGTGTCACCCAGCTTTTCTGAAATGCATGTGGATGTGTCCTCAGGAGTCGGCACACACTGGGGGTATGTTCAGAGTTTACCCCCTGAAGCTTTGCAGCACAGGATGTGGAGAAGCACCCAAGGGCTTTCCATCTACGCTGAAGGGAGTCTTTTGATTTTAGCTCTCCTTCATCCCATTCTTCATCTCCTGGAAGCTCACTGTGGGGAGGCTGTAATGAATTTTGATTTGTTAAAAGTCTCTTGGGGCTGGAGAGATGGCTCAGCAGTTAAGAGTACTGACTGCTCTTGCAGAGGACCCGGGTTCGATTCCCAGCACCCACATGGAGGCTACGAACTGTCCTTAACTCCAGTTCCAGGGGAATCCGAAGCCCTCTTCTGACCTCTGTGGCATTGCACGACACGGGTGCACTCACATACATGCAGGCAATACACTCATAAAATAAAAATAATAAATAAAATATTTTTCAAAAGTCTTTTTAATGTATGCTGTCTCTTTCTGGCAGAGATGGGACACACAGACTTTTGTTCCCTTTCATAGGATGCCCAATCGTTATTTCCCAAGGAGATACCTGATGTCTTCCAAAAGTGATAGACTTTAGACTATCTGGGGATGGTTTTGGCTCAGAAAACTGAAAGCTTCAATCAGTTTTGCCAACAGATTTTTAAAAAAATTTATTGAATTTTTGCCATTTTTAGACTATATGATTTGATGGTATTTAGAGCTCTTCCCCTACCTGAACCTCTTCGTATTGCCCACCGCCCAATTTAATGTACTCTGTTATATTTGTAGTAAGACCTACAGAGTCCAATTCGTGTCCCCAAACATCACTTGGTGTGGGTCCATCCACTGGAGCCTGCTTAACCTACCAAGAGTCACATCCTTAAAAGAGACTGTGTGTCTATGTGTGTGTGTGTGTCTGTGTGTGTCTGTGTCCGTGTGTCTGTGTGTCTGTGTGTCTGTGTGTTCATAATTTGTATGACTTTTCTCAAACCAGGTAAAGTACAGCTGAAGTAATCTTATTAATGGGAATTTTTTCCCCAAATATTCTTAAAAAAAAACACTCGAAATATTCTTCAAAAATTGCCCACATTATGTTTCTATGTCTCTGATGATTAGTATCACGTTAAAATCACATGGAATGGGGACCAGTGAGATGGAGCAGTGGTTAAAGGCACTTATTGCCGTGCCTGACAATCTGAATTTGATACTAAGCTCCACATGACACAAGGAATTAACTCTTAAAACTATTTTATTATTTCATGTGTACGAGTGTATCGCCTGCATGTATGTGAGTGCACCCATGTCGTGTGATGCCGCGGAGTTCAGAAGAGGGTTTCGGATTCCCCTGGAACTGGAGTTAAGGACGGTTCGTAGCTGTCATGTGGGTGCTGGGAATTGAACCTGTGTCCTCTGCAAGAACAATCAACGCTCTTAACTGCTGAGCCGTCTCTCCAGCTCCAGGACTGAGGTTTCTTACCCACTTTCCCACGTCTGTGCTGGGATTCTGTCTGCTTTGAGCTCGCATGGGACTTGTGCATGTTGTCAACATTGCTACGAGTTCATATAAATAACTTCTTAAATTGTTTCCTGTGGTCTCCACCTCCTCTGGCTCTTATAATCTGGCTTCCCCATCTTCTGCAATGATCCCTGAGCCTTGGGAGGCAGAAGTTTGGCACAGACATCCTGTTCAGGGATAAGCAGCCTGCAGCCTCTTTCTTTCCTGTATATTGGTCAGTTGTGGGTCTCTGTGTTAGTCACCATCTGCTGCATAAGGAAGCTTCTCTGCTGAGAGCTTGAGAGACTCACTCACCCTGCCAAGTCTGAAGGAGTGCGTGACCCGAGGAAGCCTGAGGCCTGAGATCAACTGATGTTTTTTATAGTGTGGTTTGTTCCTTCGGCCAATCCAGGGCAAAATCCTGAACAGTAAGCCCACGTCGCTTAACCCCTTGGGCGGTAAGAAAAGCTCCACTTTGCCTGTGATGGACAGGGATGTTACAGTAATTCCAAGTAGGAATAATTCTTTCTAATAGAATTTTTCTTACTGCTAAGGTGGTGGCTTTCCAACGAGGGAATGCTTCACAGCAGAGATGCTCTGGGACGTGTTACCCCATGGTGGAGGGATTTGGATAAAGTCTAATCGTCAGATTTCAAATGGTCCATTCGATAAAGGGATAAAACAGAAAATCATGTTCTTTAAGATGCTTTTTGTAAACGTGAAACTTTATTGTTGTTCACAAAAAAATAAGTTTTATGTTGGGCATGATGGTATGTACCTTTAATCTCAACACTTGGGAGGCAGAGGCAGGCAGATCTTTATGAGATCCAGGTCAGCCTAATCTACATACTGAGTACTACGTCAGCCAGGACTGTGTAGTGAGACTTTTCTCAAAACAAAAAAATTGTTTTAAGTAAAATAGTTACATTCAATTTTGATCTAAGTAAGCAATTTTCAGTAACCTTTATTTATAGCAAAAGTGTATATATGCATGTGTGTATGCATGAATATATCATCTTTCTTAAGTTTTATCTTTCATAAACTTTCATATGGCATACTTTGACCTTCTGGCTTTGTCTTTATCTCTCTGTCTTTTTTTTGAGATAAGGGTCTCACTTTATAGATGAGGTTAGTCTCCAACTCACAGAAATCTGCCTTCTTCTGTCTTTTGAGTGTTTATCTCTTTTGAAAGATTTTTTTTTTATTTATGCCGGGGTGGGGGGTACAGGTACCCTTGGAGGTCAGACAAGGGCTTGGATCCCTGTAACTGGAGTTACCGGTGGTTGTGTCCCACTGACATATGTTCTTGGAACTGAACTTGTGAAACCCTCCTCTGTGGCCCCCTGCCCTGGACTCCTGAGACCCCTGCCCCTCTTTAGGAATAACGGCTCTTTCTTGCTTCTGTAAACCGCTTGATTGCTAGGCTTTCTTGCTCCTGTAAACTGCTTGATTGCTAGGCTGAGAGGACAAACTGCACTGACCCCATTTTGACTAGTTGCTTCAGGCAAGCCTGGACCTGTCCAGGCATGTCGTAATCTCCACCTACTACCCCCACCCCAGGAGGCTATAGATCAAGCAGGCCCAGGCATATAGAAGCCTTGTAAGGTAAGAACAGAGACTTCTGGCCTCACAGATAACAGTCAGCACATTCCATAGCTCTGAGGGTAGCACCCACCAATGAGAAACCCCCAGGACTGCATCCCTTATAACCAATTAATTCAAAAATGTGTTGGCGTGTGTGGGCTCCTCGGACCAATCAAGATGTGACTCTGTTATTCCCCTCCTCCCTTGGTCTAAAACCTATAAAAGGCTTCCTCCCCCTGCAATCGGGGCTCTCAGCACAGATCCATTGCGTTGGTGAGGTCTGAGAGTCCAAGCTTAAGCCCGAATAAAGACTCTTTGTTCTTGCATGCCCTCTGGACTCCGTGGTTATTCTTGGGGGTCCGTTCTCTGGGCACAGCAAACTGAGGTCCTCTGGGAGGAAGAGCAGTAGGCACTCTTGACCACTGAGACATCTCCAGCCCCAGGCTCCTCTAGTTTTCATTTGGAACAGCCCTTTACTTTTAGGACAAAACTGTATTTTTCCTACAAAATCCTTCCTAGTCCAAAAGCAACTCCCTTTCTCTCTCTCTTTGTAAAAGCAAGAATACATTTAAAAAAATACTTTATTTTTATTTTATGTGTATGAGTGTATTGCCTGCATGTGTATAAGTGCACCCATGTCATGCACTGCCCATGGAGGTCAGAGGAAGGTGTTAGATTCCCCTGGAACTGGAGTTACAGACAGTTGTTAGCTGCCATGTGGGTGCTGGGATTTGACCCCAGGTCCTCTGCAAGAGCAGTCAGTGCTCTTAATCACTGAGCCATCTCACCAGTCCCCCAAGAATACATTTTTATACCTATAATTTTCATATTTATTTTTATACTTGATGGTATCTTGCTTTCTTATTTTTTTCTTGACAAACTGTTTGAATTCAGAAAAAAGATTTCCCCTTAGTCACTCACCAAGACAATTTGATAATTGACCCTTCATGGCTGTACTCTAGTTAACATGTGCGGGAGGCAGCAGCCTTGAAAACTCTGTTTTCTTAAAAGAAACATCACGGGAAACAGACTGAGAGGCAAAACCCTTTCTGTTGCAGTTTTAGGAATGTCCGCATGCTCACACACAAATCTACATACAGAAGAAGAACGTGGGCTTGGGAGTTAGGAATGCTCACGGGGAGGCCATCAAGGGCTGTGGCAATAGCCTGGCCAACAACTCACAGGAAGGTTTCTCCTGTCTGGCACTGTTTCTTGTTAAGGAGTCTTCAGCTGTGCTCACAGACTCATGTAGGGATATTGTATGTGTAAGTTTTCAGTAGGTTTTTGGACTAATATGACTCCCTCTGGTTTTCATACTAGCTAAGCACTATTTGCGTCTCCTCTGCTCCTGTCTTCTCTGCCCTCCCCACCCTTCCCATTTAAAGTGTCCCCATTTTGCCCATTTCTCCCTTGATAATTCCTGTCTGCTATGGTCCCACCTCTCTTGAGCTCCTTCTTCCCCTTCATTCCCATAGTTCTTTGCGCAGCCCTCTGCCCCCACCCCCTTTTTACTCATTTCTCCTTTAGTAAGGCCTGTCTCCTACTAGTCTCTCTTGGGTTCCTCTTTCCTTTTACTTCCCTGGTTCCCTTCCACTTTCCTGGTTCCTGCAGTTAAATCAGGATGTGCACTCACTTATAAGGACTTCTAGGAACCACATGAGGGAGAACATACGTCTTGTTTTTCTGAATCTGTGTTACTTCACTGTGTAACGGTTTCTAGATCCATCCATTTACCTGCAAATTTCATTATTTCATCCTTCTTTTTAAAATATTTTATTTATTATTTTTATTTTATGTGTATGCATGTATTGCCTGCATGTAGGAAAGTGCACCTGTGTCATGCAATGCCTGTGGAGGACAGAAGAGGCTGTTGGATCCCCTGGAACTGGTGTTAGGGTCAGTTGTTAGCTGCCATGTGGGTACTGGGATTCAAACCCGGGTCTTCTGCAAGAACAGCCAGTGTTCTTAACCGCTGTGCCATCTCTCCAGCCCTTATTTCATCTTTCTTTGCTGCTGAGTAGAACTCCACTGTGTAAATGAACCACATTTTCATTAACCACTCGTCAGTTGGGGGCCACTTAGGTTGTGTCCATCTCTTAATTATTGTGAAAAGAGCAGCTGTGGAAATGAGCAGCAGGCCCCGATCTTAGTCAAGGAATTATTGGCAGCTGGTTACTGCTGGGTGAGGAAGAGCTGATCTTGAAGGGAGAAACTCTAGATAGGCTGACTAGACCCCAGTGGAGGAACTTGCACTGAGGGACATCAGGGGACACTAACTTTACATAATAGGTTTTAACACAAATGACAGAATGTGTGAACTGCAGTGGGGGGTGGGGGCTATGGGCGGTGCCAAAGGGGAGTGACCACCATGCCGGATGTCACTTTTATTTCTGTTTCTCGTGAGAGGAAAGGGCACCCAGAAAGGTTGAGTGAGCTTTCTGAAGTCACACAGCCAATGGGAACCCGAGCTGGGACCGGAACTTAATGACTCAGGCTCCTGACCCCTAAGATAAGGTGGGGCGTTTGTTGCCTGCTGGACACCGCCCCCTTTCTCTCCCAGGCAGAGAGACAGAGAGCTTGGGAGGGCCCAGATAAAGCCTGGGCTAGCTGCGGGAAATCCTCTGTGATGAGTAGACTTCCTACAAGGATCTACTTCATGGGCCGCAGAGTTGTCTGTAGTTAAAGCAAACATGGACATTTTAGGTGATGTACCTCCGTGTTCCACAGCCCTCAAGGATGAGATGGAAGTCTTTGAAGATATTTTCAACCTAGAGGAGGCAGCACAGGGCCTAGGTGACAAGGATGTGGTCTGCCTTGGGTGCTGCTTGCTACAGGACTAGCACCGTGGTCCACATTCTGCCCAGGAGGCTCCGGGGCTTCCTTGAGAGGTCCAGTGAGTAAGTAGAGGCAAAGCTAGGATGGAAAACAGAAAGCAAGTCATATTTGTTTGTCAAATTTTCAACGACTGCACACTGTGCCCCCAGGGGTTTGCCTGGTTCCATACCAGCTAGACAAGATGAGATGTCAAGTCTACGATCCAGTGGCCAACACCAGGCCCCTGTGTGCTGGCTCAGCTGTGTGGGGAGGCCACAGCCCTATCTTTGCTCAGCTTCCCTGTTGGACCAAGATCTGGTTGTCAGTCTATGAAGTGGCTGTCTTTTCCTGGATGGAGCAGGAAGAAGCCAGATTGGGGCTGTGTACATGTGCCAACGCTCTATACATGGCTGTGTCTAGCACAGGTGGAGAGCAGGGCAGCCTGGCTCACTTAACTGGAGTGAGGTTCATAGAATCTGGCTGCTGTGGGCTCCAGACACTGGGCAGTCAGAGGGACCTGGCCACATGCTGGAGGGTCCCTTGGGACCCCATGTCAGGTGCTGGGTGTGGGGAAGTCCTGTGGAAGGTAGCTCTCCAGGTGTAGAGTGTAGGGAGGTTAGTTATAACAGGAATGGGTTAGCTATTAGGAGGGCAGATTCATTATTGCAGGAGCAGATTCTTTATCATGGAGCTGGGTTAGTGATCATGAGATGTGTTAGTTACCCTGAGAGCAGGTTAGTTATCATGGGAATGGGTGAGCTATCCAGGGTAGGTTGCTATGGAGGGAGTGGGTGGATCCCTGATGAACAGGATGAGTTCAGTTGATTTTCTCTTTGTCACTCTCACTTGCTCCATCACGTTCTGAGACCCTCTCCAGATGCTGGTCGGGCATCTTGGGTATCTAACCCCCAGGTCCATGAGCTAAGGATGTTCCTAACATGTACAAGTCACCAATGTGGACACACAGGTTCAGCAGCAGCAGCACACAGCCAACACACGTCCTGTCTCCATGTGACTTTCCTTTTTAATTTTTATTTTTGTTTTATATGTATGAGTATATTGCCTGCATGTATGTAAGTGCACCCATGCCATGCAGTGCCCACAAAGACCAGAAGAGGGCCTTGGATCCACTGGTACCCTGGAACTGGAATTATGGATGGTTGTTAGTTGCCAAGTGGGTGCTGGGATTTGAACCCTGGTGTTCTGCAGGAGCAGCCAGTGCTCTTAGCCACTGAGCATCTCTCCATAACTGTGACTCTTTTGAAAGCCATGGTGTGCTGCACCCTCCAGTGTCTCTGCCTCTATCTTCATTTGACTTTCATCCCCATGTCTCTGTCCAAATTTTCTCTTTTTAGGGACAGTGGTCATACGAATTTGGATCTTTTTTCCATCTTGATCTTATCTGCAAATGTCCTTTTTCAGAACAAGGCCACAGTGACATTTGTGGGACTAGACCGACATATCTGGAGTCCAGTGCCCATCAGCGCCCTGGGCTGCCAGTGTCTATGAGGGTCAACATAGGCTGTGTTCTCTGGGGTGTCACAGCCAGTGGTGGCTTCAACTGGTGATTATGAATTGTTCACCCTGCCCTGAGGGGAACATGAGGCAGGCTGCTGAGCCTTAGGGCCCCTGATAGCATTTGAGTCATTGGACCTACAAGGTCCTAGAAGGTCAAAGCATACATTACATTCCAAATACTCAGAGGCATGTTCAACTTGTGGCCCATGGGTTCCATGCACTCCAGGATAGCTACAAATGCAGCCCAACTTTGTGTTATACTTACTGAAAACGTTATGAGAGCGTTTTGTAACTTGGTGCGTGGCTCTCAAGCCTGAACTTGCAGATAACAGCATCTGTCACAATGTCAAAGGGTTGAACAGGCCTTCTAAGGCTTAGATTATCTCGGAAAGAATCAGAACAGGCAATCTGGAAGTGGGGGGCAGATGTAATCTGCAGTGTTAGCTCAAGGTTAAACCTTCTCTTGTGGGGGAAGGTGAGCTGAGCTTTTACTCTGCTAGTCTGCATCTCAGACCTGATTTGGTTCTTAAATAAATTTTTTTATTTATTTTTATTTTATGTGTATGAGTATTTTGCTTGCATTTATGTCAATGCACTATGCACATGCAATGCCCGCAGAGGCCAGAAGAGGGCATCAGAATTCCCTGAAACTGGAGTTGTGAGCCACCATGTGGGTGTTGGGAATGGAGCCTGTGTCCTATGCAAGAGCAGCCAGTGCTCTAACCTGCAGAGGCATCTCTCCAGTCCCCTGATTTTTGTTGTTAATGTTGTTGTTGCTGGTCTTTTGAGACAGGCTCTTGCTGTGTGGACCAGGCCTACCTTATACTTGAGTCCATCCTCCTGCCTCTGCCTCTCAAGCTCTGGGCATCCAGGCCTTTACCCTCAGCCCAGTGACTAGTTTTTCTTCAAGTTGCTCCCCACTATCTAAGAGCAAATGATTTTATTTCATACTGAAATTTTTATATTTTTATTTATGTGTGTGCAGATGCTCCAGTAGGCCAGAAGAAGGCATCCGAATCTTGGAGCTGGAGTTACAGGCAGCTGCAAGCCACTGAATGGTGCTGGGAATTGAACGTGGGTCCTCTGGAAGAGCAATAAGTGCTCTTACCCGCTGAGTCGTCTCTCCGGTCCCAGCAAATGGTTTTAAATAGAAAAGAACTACAAATAACGTCAGGGACCTGAAGTGGTAGATGACTGTGTTGGTGCTCAAAATAATGCACCCCAACTATGGCTCCCGAACCCACCCCCTTCTGCTGTGGACAAATGAGAGGACCTCAGAGGCAGGAGCCCACAGGGCAGGCTGAGGGCCCCCAGGGCAGGCTGAGGGCCCACAGGGCAGGCTGAGGGGAGCATGCAGCTCTGCTCAACTCTTCTGTCATCACGTCCCCCTACTTCTCCGTGATGTCCGTCTTCATCAGACTTCGCATGACGACACAGCTTTCCCTGGCCTTTGCATCTTTATTTCCAAAATCCCCTGTCACATGAAACTTTGAATAGGGGCTGGCTAGGGAGGTGACTCAGTGGGCAAAGCTCTTTCTGCCTAAACACAGGACCCGAGTTTGGGTCCCTCATACCCACATCCATTGTGTCTCTGTGTCTGTCTGTCTGTCTGTCTCTGTCTCTCCTAGAATCACCAGCTCTGAGTTTCTTTGAGAGTTCGTTTTGCCCTTTTTTCTTCTTGACCAGCTGAAGCCAGGAAGAGAGGTTCCCAAGGGCATGCCTTCAATTTTCAAGACTCTCAAGTCCCAGGCCAGGCCAAGCTTATCTGAGATTGTTTACCTGGTGGTAGAAACTGGTTCTTTGAGTCTCTCTGCCCCAGTGTCAACAGCAGCTCTTAGTCACAGTGTAAATCATTAACACGTTCTATAGAAAACGACCCTGACAACGCATTGCTGACACAGCGGTAGTTTAATATGATGTATAAAGGCTAGGAGAGTGTGTGTGTTGAGGGGGTGCCCACAAGTGCTGTGCGTGCAAACAGCTTACAGACTGGAAAAAAGCTACATAGCTCAGATTTCAAAGCAGTTTCTTAACACCTATTGTCTGCTTGACCAAGAAATCCTGTGGTTCAGGAAGAAGGTTCTCTTTGAGGATGGAAAAATCCCGTACCAGCCAGTCTGAGCTCTGTCTTTGTGCTAATTATCAACCAGCATTAAGTATCACCTGGCAGGAACAGAACAGTCCAAGCACGTCACTGCCCTCCTCCAGTTGCTAGGCAACATCTCCTTCACCTGAGATGGACAAACCGGGTTAGGGGAGATACCAGAAAGAAGCCTCTATTTGAGGTCAGCGAGGTGTCCCCGGGAAGGAGACAGGACAAGGGAGCCTCTCTCGGGACCACCCACTCAAGCGGCTTTTGTGTCCTTGACAGTGACGCCCCTGGGTGTGGCCAGGAGTGTGTTACCCAGTGCTGTCTCCTGGGAGGGATCCTGCCCCATCTGCAGGCTTGTCTTTCGGCCCTCATCTCATCGTTGGCCGGGACTGCTCCAGACACCAGGGTGGGTGATTCATGGGCTCGCTGACCTTGGTCAGGGCTCATGTGTCCAGCCTCAGCAATGACAGTTTTCTTGTGTTAGTGGTCAGGCTTAGCTGTCCCTCCTGAGACGCTGTGGCCAACATCTTACATTATCTAAGAGGGACAGGACACAAAAGATACAGTCAGGCTTCCAGGTTACACAAACCTGAATGCCAACCCTGTTGTTTACCATCATGCCATGGTGGGCACGTCATCTTTTTGGAGTCTTTGTTTCCTCTTATTTTAAAAAGAGTAGGTATTTCCTCCTGGGAGATGGCTCAACAGAAATACAAGCTATATTAGCATAGTGTCTGTGGTCACATCACTGGTAAGGACAGTAACAGCAATGAAATGAAATGAATTGTGTGTCACTGAGAGATGTGATGCCTATGTAGGCCAGAGGAGGGTACCAGATCCCCTGGAACTGGAGTTACAGAGGGTTGTTAGCTGCCTTGTGGGTGCTGGGAATCAAACCCAGGTCCTCTGCAAGAGCAGCAAGTGCCACCTCTCTAGCCCCTGGACCTTGAATTCTTAATCCTCTTGCGTCTACCATTCACCTTCTAGGAGAACAGGTGTGCACTACCACAAATCCCTTTATGCTCCTGGCAGACTTCTCCTTGGAAGCCGTTGACTTGTTGTATGAAAGCAGTCATTGTCTTGCTGAACTCCCTGTGCTGCACGCTCCTATATTGTCTGTGTTTTATACCACATGAATAGATCTAGACACTGGCTGGTTGCAGGCTCAGCTCTGGTCATGGGTACTGGCCAGGAGGCAGTCTGGGGCTTCTGACTGGAAAAGCCCCAAATCTTCCCATCCTGTTCCCGGAGTCCTGACCGAGCCTGAGCCATGTGCCACTGTGCAGACCTGTACTCACTCTGCCCTCTGTCCAGAGCTCTGCCCAGCAGGACGTTCCCTCAGCACAATCTTCAAGGTCACGGCTTCAAAGGCCGTAGCCCTGAACCTGGTATTCTGAGCCCAGCTATGCCTCCACCAATCTTTGGTAGCAGAGGTGCTGGTCTGAGTGGGGAGGCTCTGGGGTCAGAGGTGGGCACCTTACTGTGCTCCTGGCCTTGAGTCTGCCTAACATTACTACTTGGTAGATTTGATCAAAGTTGGTTTGGGATAGACAAAGTTGGCTGCGCAGTCCCTTGGTGCCCCGTGTCACAGAGCCCTTCTGATAGGAAGCATGGGTGGAACCCATGGTCCTGATGGGAGCCCAGTTGCCTGAAGAATGCACATGTCTGCCAGGCACTGTATTCTTGTTATCAGACCTACTGGGATGGGTGCCTGGGCCCCTGCAGCCCTAAAAGCCAGGCTCAGCTACGCATCCTCAGCAGGTCAATTAAAGAGACAGATAATCACGAAAAGCAAAGAAAAATTTACCCAATATGGCCACATTAGGAAGATGAACAAAGGGGTACCGTGACCCCCCAAGTCCATCTTTGAGGTTCAGATGGGAGGCTTAGGTTTAAACAGAAGTCAAGATGCATGCACGGGTAAGCGGTCCTGGTCCAGGTGTGGTCCTGACCCGCCACCGTCTCAGCTCCAGTCTCTCCTATGAGGGGTCTGACAAGCTGTCACACCTGTGTGAAATCTCTTCCTGAGAGATACACCCTGCTCTGGGTGGCACCTCCTCCGGGTGGCACCTCCTCCTGGTGGCACCTCCTGTGGCTTCAGCCTTCCTCTCCACCAGTGTGAGATCTCTGGAAAGTCCTCTTTGGTGTCTATTGCTTTAATAGTCTGACCGCAGAAGGGAGGGTCACGAGTGTCTCTTTAGAGCTTCTCTCCCGCAGGACAGCTGCACACTCCTCTTCCTGGCACTGTGGAAGGGATGCCCCAAGCCAGATACTGGGTTTCTGAGGATGCACTCTTGCGGCAGGCCCCTGGGATGGACGGGGATGGCCTGTGGTCACATGGCGTCCAGTGCTTAGATCTTCGGCTGTAACAACCGCAACCGTGTCCCTGTGGCTTTTCTGAAAGAGCACTGGACCACCCCCTCCCCTGAGGGTGCTGACGGGAGGTGCTCGCCAAACAGACAGGACGTCTACCTGCCACATCTCAAGCGCTGGGTCCTGCCCACTGGAAACAAAAGCTGTGGGTGGTTGACTTGGTAGGGATTCCTGGGCATTTTACAAGGTCCACCTGGTTCATGTAGAACCCCACTGGAGAACTGAATGGGGGTGCTGTGAGGCAGTACTCCCCTGGCCCCACGACTGACTTTTGCTCTGCCCAATGCTGGTGTTCTATGAAGAGGGAAAACATTGCCGTGTTTTGAAAGCTGGTTTACTGGCACATCACTTTCCACCTGTTGAAAAACTCTGAACAAGGGGCTGGGGATATGGCTTAGTTGTTAGAGTGCTTGCCCAGCATGCACCAAGCCCTGGGTTCGGTCCCTAACGCTGTATAAACCAGACTTGCTGATCCAGGTCTATAATCCCAGCAGTTGGGAGGTAGAGGCAGGAGGATCAGAGTTCAAAGTCCTCCTTGGCCACGTGGCCAGTTCAGGCCAGCCTGGACTACATGAGACCCCGTCTCAACCAACGAACAAAGGAACAAACAAAAAGTATGTAGGAGAGAACAAGGAAATCAGGGCTGGGCGGTTGGGCGAGGACCCAGCCACTCAGTGCCCGCTGGCGGTCCCTCACACGGTCCTGGCAGGAAGTGGGGCTTAGGCAGGACACGTGCATCCACCAACCCTTTAACAATCAGCTTGCAAAATTCTTTAGCATTTCATAGACATCTCTTGTTCGCTGGGCAAGGCAGTTCACTGGCCCACACCATCGGCAGAACCTGCTGTAGTCACACTGCAGGGGGGGGTCGTGTGTGGTCCCCGCCTGAGACTCCAACGAGGCTGCCCTCCTGACCCCTGGCTCTGCATCCATTCCTTATCCTCCAGGGCTGAGCTTCATTGAGCTTAATCCTTCCCAAGTTTCCTGGTTTTAAATTATTACTCGTTGCTATTAAGTGCATGGGAAGAGGTCGGAGGACAACTTCATGGAGTCAGTTTTCTTCTACCTTTACATGGGGTTTGGGGATTGAGCTTAGGTCATCAGGTTTGCATAGCCAGTGCTTTTACCTGCTGAGCTATCTCACCGACCCCTTTCATGGTTTAAAAAAAAATATAACCGAAAATCCGTGTATTTTTATTCTTTCTTATGAAAGAGTAACATATTGTTGCCTCTGGTCTGTGCCTGACCTTCACTTTCCACCTTTAATCCTTGGGAGGCTGAGGCAGGTGGATCTCTGTGAGTTCTCTGCCAGCTAGGGCTACATAGTGGGAACCTGTCTCAAAGAGAGAGAGAGAGAGGGAGAGAGGGAGAGAGGGAGAAAGGAGAGAGGCTGGCTACATAGCTCAGTGTTGGAGCACTTACCTAGCATATACAAGGCCCTAGGGTCTATCCCAAGGACCATAAAGAAACCCAAACTTTCCTGTAACCCGAGCCAACCTGCTGTGGCTCCCCTCCTCCAAGCAGCACCCCAGTGAATGGATTTGCCACAGGCATCCTCTGACCATTTTGTTGGTAAGTCTTTGGGATCATTCCAAGGCTATTTCTGCTGATCTCTCCTCCTGGAGGCTCCAGGGGACATGTGACTTTGGTCGATGCTGTCCGGGTCCCCCGGTGCTGGCGCGTTTCCAGGAGTAACCGAGGAGAGCACTGGGCTGCTGCCGTGTCTGATCTGGCCTCTGAGTTGCATGTTGGAGGGGCCAGGAGTTATGGACAGCATGGGTGGGGCAGGTGCTGCGCAAGGGGCCTGAGGAGCTCCGCCTCACAGCAAGAGTAGCAGATCCGAGAGCTCCATGGGTTCAAGGTGACTTTGCTGAAGCTGATAGCACTCGTGTTCTTCCTGCATAGCAGGGAGTGTGCCATTAATAGTGATGGTCAACTTGATCAGACCTAGGATCAGCAGCGACACAAACTTCTGGATGAGTCTGTGAGGGAGATTCTAGATTAGGTTGAGGTGGGAAGACCCACTCCAGTTGTGGGTAACACCCAGGTTGGGGCCTCTGAATAAAAAGGCAGCCAGCGAGCTGAGCACCAGCACTCACCTCTCTGTTTCCTGACTGTGGACGCAGTGTGATCAGCCACCTCGCCCTCCTGCCAACAGGCCTCTCCCAGACGCAAACCAGGAGTCAAAATAAACCCTTCCTTTAAACTTCTATTTATTCATTTATTTATTTTTACTGTGTCTGCAGGAGTTTGTGTGTACCATGTGTATGTAGATGCCTGAAGAGGCCAGAAGAGGCATTGGATCCCCTGGTACTGGACGGTTGTTAGCTGCCATGTGGGTGCTGGGAACTGAACCTGGGTCCTCTGCAAGAGCAGTCTGTGATCTTAACCACTGAGCCGTTTCTCCAGCCTCTAAACTTTTCCTTCTTTAAGTTGTTTTTGTTGGGTATTTTGTCACAGCAACCAACGTAGCAGAGATGTAAAAGGAAGGAAAGCTCTTCCCCTGTAGGAATGGAGCCCCGTGCCCCAGAGAGCAGTCAGTCACTGGGACAGTCCAGAGCAGTCACCGGAGCAGTCCAGAGCAGCCAGTCACCAGGACAGTCCAGAGCAGTCACCGGAGCAGTCCAGAGCAGTCAGTCACTGGGACAGTCCAGTCGCTTCCTCTCTCCCTCCCTGACTGGCAGGTGCTCTCTGCTAGGGAAGGACTGGGTAACCCCAGAGGAGCCGGTGAGAACAGAGAAACCGAACCAGAGAGGCAGAAGCAGAGGCAGCCCAGCTCCTCCACAGACCCAATGAACTCCAGGGTCGTCCCATACCATTCAGCCAAGTCCAGGCTGCAGTACAAAGATAACTGCATTACATGATAAATGTAACTGCATTACATGATAAACTTACTCATGAACTGTGACCGTCCACCCACCGTGTACAAGAACTCTGTCTAACCTGACGGTCACAAAGAACTTGTCTCACAGAATAGCAAGTCACATGGTGGGCTTCCCAGGTTGGGGGAAGGATCCAGCAATGCCATGGAGACCCGAGGTGGCCTTTGTCATCTCTAATGTTATCTTCATTCCCCGGAATTTGTTTCATGATCACAAAATGGCTGCTGCAGATCTGGACATTATTTCCAAACCTCGAGGAGAAAGGAGAAAAAGGTAGTAACTGTTTTAGGAAGGTGGAAGTTTCTCCCCAATTTCATCCCTAGATGAATATTTTTTGCCAGGCCTGTGTCCTGCCTTGGTCCCAGCCTTTAGGAACAGCAGAGGACCTAAGGTGGTCATTAAACCCAGTGACACAGTCAACAGCGGGCAGCCTTTGACTCTAAATGACCAGGCTCTGCCCTTGGTGTCTCGTTGGTGGGTGGCTGGGGGGGTTTGGGAAGTCCTGCAGGTAGCTCTTGGACTCCCAGGATCCTTCTGTCTGTCTCACCAGCCTGGCATCTTCATCAGGACTGAGCCACAGCTGGTCTACACGCCTTGCTGGTCCCCACTTGGTGATGCCCCTGCTCAATCTCCTTCTGCACGAGTGTGCCCTGACACTCAGCCATCGACCTCCATCTCTCCAGGCACCTGGTTGGGTGCCCCCTGCTCAGACACAGCCCACCCCATGGTCTGTAAGGGTCTGGCTAACCTGGGGTACTTCCTTGGGGTAAGGGAACTCCAGAGCTGAGACTGTGGGAGGGTCTAGGAAAACATGGTGGCTCAGGAGGCGTGGAGGCCCCTGGGAGCACTGTGTGATGGAAGCACTGTTGTTCCCCACCCCAGGAAGATGATCCAGGTGACTGTGTATGTGGCCCCCTCTGGATCTCACAGGACGCTCTAAGGCCTCCCTTACCACTTTGGACATGGACTGTGGTCTCCCTCCCTCCCTCCCTCCCTGGATTCCCTTCCTCCGTCCTCCTTCCAGCTTTCAGAAGTCTGAGAGCTTCAGACCCTGTGGCACAAGGCAGATGTGTGAGGCACAACCCTGGGTCACCCCACAGGAAGCAGGCCTGTCCCCACAGTGCCCGGCCACCGAGGAATCCACAGGCCAGCATCATGTCACCCTCTCCCTGCCCAGATAGTCCACATGGGGCGGCCTGTCTCTGCAAACTGCCTACACTTCCTTGTTTCGGTGATGTGATCACTTGGACTGATTGTCTAGTTTGGGTGATCACTGTAAACAGGAGGAGGAAAAGGAACAGGGAGAGAGAATGGGAGGAGGGAGAGGGAGAGGGAGAAGGGGAGGAGGGAGAGACAGAGAGAAAAGAGACAGGGACACAGAGGAGAGAGGGAAAGACCTCCTCCCTAGTGGCTCGGGGGGCTGACTCCTGTGTCTCTGGCTTCTCCCCCGCTGTGTCAGCATCCTTCACACACTCTAGCATCCCTCATGGGACCATGCTACACCCTTCCCCGGGACTCAGTGGTCCTCGGCAGTATGAGGGCTCCTGGTGGTCCTTTTGTCTACTGCTGAACTCAGCAGCTTTCGGCAGAGTGGCAGAGTCTCCTGAGGGCAGTTGACCTCCATCCATGATGTGCTGTTTGTCTGTAATCTAGGCTAGCAGGAAGAACCTCAAAGTGACTGCTTTTCCACGGAGCCGCGGGCCTGGCCCCTGGCAGGGTGTGGAGGAAGCTGTCTGGCTTCCAGGTCCCATATTACCAACTCCTGTCAATCACCCTGACTCACTGTGGAGTTCCCTGCGTGTACATGTTGGCTCCCATGTTTCTGGCAGCAGAGTGTGGCCTGGTTTCTCTGCCCCTGAACACGTCACTGGTAGGGGAAATTACCCAGACAGGAGAACGGGATCACTGTCAGCGACCCCCAGGGATCCAGGAAAGGGGAGACACAGAGGCTTTATGAGTAGGGAATTCTCCTCCAGGGAAGGAGAAGTTGAACCTAGATAGCTGAGCCTGGCCTCGAACCCCTGATCTTCCTGCCTCCACCTCCCAAGTGCTGGATTACTGGTATGGGCTGCCACACTCAGCTAAAGAGATCCATCATCCTGGACTTAGTCTGACAGGGGTATTCTGGCTTTCACAGAGTCACTGGTCTGCTTGGGAATCTAAGTGCTCCAGCCCTCTCCCAACTCCCTCCCTGCCCTGTGTAACGGATACACTAAAGGTAGATAGGCAGAGCCCGCAGCCTGCTCTGGGCACCGGAGGGAAGCTATGCACCCGGCCCCATGAGGAGGCTTTGGGTCCCACTTGTAAAACAGACGGCGAGGCAGAGCACCCTGTGCCCTTTGCTGTGAACATAGGGAGCTGCCAGGAGCCACCTAGACTTGACTCCCCTCAAACTTCCTTCCTCATCTCCACACCCCAGCTGTCTTCTGCACCCCTGTTGCTGCCCCTGAAGAAGCCAGGGTACACAGAGTCAGGCCCTGGCCCCTGCCTGGGCATTCTAGAAATCTCATCTGAGACCACCCTGCAGGCCCAGCCAACAGGACATGAGGACCAGGTCCCTGCCTGGTGTCCGGGGGCCCATTCCAGAGGGGCCAGCTTCTCAGCTGTTATGTTTACAGAGGACATGTTTCTCAACACTGCATTTTTTTTTAAGAGTAAGTGACTTCACATAAATGAGTTGATTTTGGTTTTGAGCCTTCTAGAAGCCTGCAGTATTTGCAAACACGTGCTGCAGGCAGCTTCCATAAGGAAAGGCAATTGCTTGCAGCACCTTGAAGGAAGGCATGGTGGATACACTGGTTGCAGGAGGCTTGCAGGGCTCTGCAGTTCTGGGGGTAGGCTTGACCCCCCTCCACTCTCCTGAGCCCGGGGGTCTCACCTCCTTCCTGTTTATAGCACACCCCCACCCCCCATGGCATGCCATGTGGAGTCCCAGGAGGGGAACGGGACCCTATCCTACAGTGGGGACCCTGGGACTGCTGAGCCGCCTCACTCACTGGCAGGCCCTGCAGGCTGCTCCTCCCATGGCTCCGGCATCCCGCAGCAGGTCCACAGAGGCCCCTTTCCCGTGGATCGATCTCACAGCTTCCTTTCCCTGGTCCCTGCTCCTCCGGCAAACCTCTGCTCACCCCAGGCCCACATCAGACCCTTCTGATAGTCCCGAGGCAGCACTCTCCGCACCGGACAGGCGGGCCTCCTCCCACGCCCCTAACAGCTCCTGCTTTTCTCTTCATTTCACCTTCTGCCTGGTGTTTTCTGAGTCCAGTCTACTGTGGATGAACTTCACAGGAGGAGCAGGGCTGCCCCAGTTTGCATCTGGTGCTGTTCTAAAAGCTGCCCAAAGACAATTAGATCATTGTCTTTTATAAAAAGAAATTTTGTTTCCATTTTATGCATGTGAGTGTCTTGCCTGCATGTAAGTGTACCATGTGCATGCAGTGCCTGAGAAGGCCAAAAGAGGGCGCTGGATCCCCTGGAACTGGAGTTACAGGCAGTTGTTAGTCACCATGTGGGGGCTGGGAATGGAACCTGGGTCCTCTGCAAGAGCAGCCAGTGCTCTTAACCGCTGAGCATCTCTCCAGCCCCAGATCCAGGTGCGCTTAGATTTGGCTCAGAATAAACCATCTCTCCTCCCCTCTGAGGCGGCAGTCATGTCTTGCCGGACGTGCCACCGTCTCCTCTTCACACTCACCCTTCCAGCCTTTCTTTC
The DNA here is from genome assembly GCF_000622305.1 of Nannospalax galili. Lineage (NCBI taxonomy): Eukaryota > Metazoa > Chordata > Mammalia > Rodentia > Spalacidae > Nannospalax > Nannospalax galili. The sequence goes on along the minus strand of NW_008332152.1, from coordinate 100,754 downwards.
TCCTCACCTCAACTCTAGCAGACACTGAACACGGAAAGCCCACAGGGCTCACGTTAAAGCCGAGATATGAGCAGTTGCTTCCCAATCTTCTCTTAGACCTCTGAGCCTCCTTCCACCTGAGCAGACACAGCTGTGGCCACCTGTCATGTATATTGTTGGGACTAAATGACCCCACTTCCTCTTGTTTGGATAGTGTCCACATTATGGGCCATTGTCTGAAATGGATGGCTTGTTATGCAAACAGAGGACTTCTCCCGTGAGTCATAATTATCACTTTGGTCCTTGAGTTTATTAAAGCCAATGGCTACAGGTTGTAAACTAAGATAGAGATGTTTGAAGGAGGATTATTATTTGGCAGAGACCTGGGGGATCATATTAATGAGAAACAAACATATGAGAGCTCGTCTCTATTCATCTGAACTCTAAAGATTCCCACTTCCCAGGGAAAACAAATATAAACCTGGGTAAGATGACTCTTAAGCCTGTTTCACAGAATTGGAGCCCTAATGATGCGGTAGAGACTGTGGATGTAAGGGACAGCGGCAACCCAGTGCCGGGTGCCATCTTCATCCCAGGACCTGATGACTGGGGATGCAAACATGGCATCGCTTTTGGCCTTGTGAGGCAGGAGGTCAAGATTAGGTCCATAGCCTGCCAAGGTCAGAGTCCTTATAACGCCACAGAGCTGCAAGTTGGAATCCCAGAGAATAAAGAGGAACAGGAAGCAAGGCCAGCCTGGGCCACAGCTTTGCCTCCAGTTGCCCTAGTGACCTTAAAAACCTACCAACAGAAGTGCATCAAGGTGACCCCAAGTTGTTGGGGCCTTCAGACCCCCCTGGCTGAAATAAAGACAGCATCCTCTCAGGCCCCAAAGGATTAGCCAGCTGCCTCCCCACTGCAGGAAAGACAGCCAGAAACTCAGGGGACAGGAGAAAACGACTTAGAACTAGCAAAATAAGACACGGTAGTGACACCTAGGGCTCTAGAAAAGGACCTTCAGGGCCAGCAAGATGGCTCAGCAGGTGAAAACATGAGTCCAACCCCAGGACCCCCAAGGTAGAAAGAGAGAATGGAATCCTGTAAGTTGTCCTCGGACCTGCACATGCTCACAGTGGTGCACACACACACACACACACACACACACACACACACATACACACACACACAAATGTTAAAAGAAACAAGATAGTTTCTAAAAGAATTATCCATCTACTATTCAAGGATGCAAAAGATTATACATTTCAATAGAAAACTAGACATTTACAAATAGGATAGCAGCTTTGGAAAAAAACAGAAGTTCTAGAACCAAAAAATATACAGCAACTTAAGAATGTCTAGAGTGTGTTTTACCCATTAGAAACAGCCGAGGAGAGAATTAATAAACTGGAAGACAGGTTGGAAGAAAATACCCAGAGTTTAGGGAGTAGAGACAAAAGCTGATGCCTGCATCGGACACAGGAACATGTGGAAGAAGGAGGCAGGAGGCAGAAGCAAGATGAGCTGCCGCCGGCTCACTAATCCTTTCGTTTTATAGGATGTGGAATTCATAGCTGTTCTTGACATTCCTCTTAGGAAGATTAAAGTGCTTCAAAATGCTTAAGAGCTGAGGGTGAGCTCAGAGGCAGTATGCTTATGTAGGAGGCATGAGAATCTGGGTTCAATCCCCAGGACTACATCACACACACACACACACACACACACACACACACACACACACACAGAATGAAACAAAATAAGTTAAATTAAAAATATAATAGAATGTCTAATAATCACTATCAGATAGCTAAGATTTTCTTCTGTTTTAGAGAAAATGGGAGAATTAAAGCAAATCTAAACTAATTCGTTTCTTAATATCTGGGGAGAGATTGAACCTAGGGCTTCACTGGAGGCAAACCCTCTACCACTGAGCTACAACCTCAGTCCTCATGTTGTTTAATAAATGGATAATTAAAATGGGGTTGTTTTAGTTAACATGCTATTGATATGTTATGGTACCTTGGAATGTAGCTGAACAGTTTCTCAAACACTTAAACAAGTGAAAAATCATGATTGTCTTCTGAGAGTTAAACCTCAAAGTACAGGCATAGCAATGGTTTTCTGATTAGATTTTCATACCAAGGGCCAAGTGGGAAACTTCCTCCAGACACAGTGAGGACCCAGGAAGGCTGGACCCAGCAAAGCTGCCCCCAGAACGGCTGGACCCAGCAAAGCTGCCCCCAGAACGGCTGGACCCAGCAAAGCTGCCCCCAGGAAGGCTGGACCCAGTGGTGACCTGGACGAGACAATATCCTCACCTGACCAGGTGTATGAGGGGCCCTTCATCAATCATGAATCAGAGGAAAAGGAGAATCAGAAACCAATGTTGGCTGGACCTGTGAACGCACAGCCCAGGGCAAGAGCTGTAAAACCCCTCATCCGGCAAGCCTCTCCCTTTCCTGTTCAGTCCTGCACACCCATTCTTCATTCCTTGTTTTTAGGCCACATGCACCAGTGGTGGTTGGGTTTTGGCTTCCTAGGCTGTCTCTGGTGAGGATTTGTGTCTGTATAATCCAGCACCCACAAGGCAGCTAACAACTGTCCGTAGCTCTAGTTCCAGGGGAATTCAACTCCCTCTTCTGACCTCTGTGGGCAGTGCACAAAGTGGGTGCACTTACACACATGCAGGCAGTACACTCATATACATAAAATAAAATCAATAAGTAAAATTGGGGCTGGAGAGATGGCCCAGCGGTGAAGAGCACTGGCTGCTCTTGCAGAGGACCCAGGTTTGATTCCCAGCACCCGCATGGGGGCTACTCCAGTTCCAGGGGATCTGGTACCCTCTTCAAACCTCCATGGGCATTGCACAACACAGGTGTACTTACAAACATGCAGGCAGTACACAAATACACATAAAATAAAAATAATAATAAATAAAGTATTTCAAAAAATAATAAAATGTTTTTTTTTAATAAAATAAAAAACACTTTGTATCTAAACTGCACTGTAAGAAAATGACGGAGCCTCAGAAATGAGTTATTCTTCTAAGATTGCACAGCAGTTGCTGTCTCAGACCCAGGCCACAGGACTGGACCCTGGCAGAGTGTCTCTGTCCTCATGGTGAACTCTCTGCTGAGGGGAGACCTGAGCTGAGGTGCCTTCCACCCAGGCCTGAGCCAGACCGTACTCCACGGAGCTGTGTCCCAGGAGCCCCGAGCCTGCTTCCAGAGGGCCCCATCCATGAGGGCACAGCCTGAGCACCCTCAGGTGGGGTGGCCTTGGGGTCATCCTGGTGTGGGCCTGATGCACAGACCTTTATTGAGGGACGGAGCTGGGCTGGGAGGTGAGGGTCCGAGGCTCTCTTTCTACTTTGCCTGCCCTGCACATTGCAGGAACATTTACACAGTTAGCTTGTGGGGGTGCCAGGCTCTGAATCCACCTGCAGCCCTGGGCACTGAGCTCCCCTCGCCACACGCACGGATATATTTGGAGAAAGAACACAGGCAACTGGAAGCAACTGGAACAAACTGCAAAGAAAGTGCCCTTCATTGTGACCGATGAAGAAAGCTGCCAGGCAGGCCCCAGGACCAGAATTTTGTTTTTGTTACGTTGAGACAGAGTCTCATGTATCTCCTGCTGACCTCAAGCTCACTATGCAGCTAAAAATGACCTTGAGCTCCTGATCTTCGGGCCTCCACCTCCAGAGTGCTGGGAATCAGGTGTGCACCCCCATCCCTACGGAGACGCAGGCGGTTGTTTTAACTTACATTTGTGAGTGTGTATGTCTGTGTGTGTGTGTGTGTGTGTG
>NW_008332152.1:95486-96759 GCF_000622305.1 Nannospalax galili | reverse complement strand
GGACAGAACCTAGGTCGTGCACCTTGGCTGTAGACGCCTTTACCCTCTGAGACGTCTTGCCAGTCCAAGACACCGGTGATTTAACATGCTTACTCGACAGCTTTGTGTCCGTTAGTTAAGCTGCATCTCACACCTCCCCTATCGCTGAATAGACAGCTGGTGCAGGTCCAGGGTTGGGTTGGGCTGGGCGCTTCCCTGCAGTTCTGCCCTGGGTTTCCTGGTGCATCTCTGATAAACCGCAGTCTGTTAGGTGGCTTGGCTCCCACAGGTGGGGGACTACAGGCCGCAGCACTGTGAAGGCCACGTGCACTCCCAGGAGCTTGGCCTGGATCATTCTCTTGTCTGTGCGGGCCTCGGTGAGCTCTCCCAAATCCTGGGTCACGGTCGAAAACTTTTCCTCCTGGGAATACTCACCCTGCATTTACCTTCATGGGATCTGGTCATGGCAAACACTCACTGTTTTGTTCATCTGCAAAGGTCCTGATTTCACTGTCACATTTTTTTTGAGACAGGGCCTCCTTGTAGCTCCAGCTGTCCTGGAACTCTCCGTGTTCGCCCATTGCTTTTGAAGATCTCTTCACTGGGTACAAAATGTCGGGTCAGAGGCTGGTTTTCTCTGACTTGGGAGGTTTCGTCTCCTGGCTCCGTCCTCGCTCTGACAGAGGCATCCGTTGGCCTGATTATTGTTCACTACTTACTCCCCTTCCACTCTCTTTTAAAACAAAGGTGTAATTTAGATACAGTGCAATGTGGACATGTGGAACATTGCAGTTAATGCACAGAATAAGGACTTCTCTATTTTCTATTTGATCACTGGTGGCTTTCAAGCCTCCCTCCCCGCCCCCTGCCTCCGTTTCTACCTATATCAGGGACCAACAATAGAGTCAAGCCACACAGATCCTTGTCACCATACAGGGACCCTCGTCCTTGTCAAAATGCAGAATACCACATCACGCTTGTATGGTTTCCTAGGAGGTGTCTGGTCATCCAGGAGGCAGACAGCTGTGGACTTACGGGGTCCCCCAGTGAGCTTCAGTGAGAACAGATGCCTGTGGGTAGACCAGAGGTGATACGGCCACAAAGGTCCCACCGTCATCATTAAGATGGGAGGGGTCTGCTATGAGTGAGTTCAAAGCTGGGTGTGGTGTCACCTGCTACTCAGGAAGCTGAGATGTGAGGATCAAAAGTTCAAGGCTATAAACAAAACCTGTATATTGACAACACCAGCTGACGAGTCAGTGTGGTTGGGGGAATTTTACAAGGTCCCATCTCT
>NW_008332152.1:95260-95398 GCF_000622305.1 Nannospalax galili | reverse complement strand
AGAGGACTGGGATACAGCTCAGTGGTAGAGCACTCGCTCCGCAAACACGAGACCTTGGGTTTGACCCTCAGTACTGAAAACTAAGAGTGAACTCAGCCTTCCCTGTTCAGGCTCAGGTGCATCTCTCGGCCTTCCTCA
>NW_008332152.1:89461-94371 GCF_000622305.1 Nannospalax galili | reverse complement strand
GCAGGAGAACCTGTCTGAAAAAATAAGCTGTGGGCCAGATGGCTTAGCAGATAAAGGTGCCACCAAGCCTGATGACCTGAGGGAAGCCTCTGGAAACCACGTGGTGGAGGGAGAGAACTGACTCCTGAAAGCTGTCTTCTGGCCTCTACAAGTGCACTATGGTATGTGTACATACACACACACACACACATGAACACGTACACACACACTCGCACATACATAGCACTGATTCATCGATAAAGCCTCCACCTTCATGACCTTTCACCTCCCAGAGACCTCCCTCCAACACATGGGTTTAGAGTTTCGACAGAGAGCCTGGGGAGAGGGACACAAAGGTCCTGTCTGTAGGAAGTCGCTTGCTTCTGTCTGGTTTGATTGGTATTCTGTTCTAAGGATAGCACGCGATTTATCAGTTCACTTTTTTTACTGATGGACATTTGGACTGGTTCAGATTTTGAGCTCAGCCATTAGCTAGGAAGTCGCTTGCTTCTGTCTGGTTTGATTGGTATTCTGTTCTAAGGATAGCACGCGATTTATCAGTTCACTTTCTTTATTGATGGACATTTGGACTGGTTCAGATTTTGAGCTCAGCCATTAGCCGCTATGCATACTCCCAAACAGTGTGTTTTGTGAACATCAGTTTTTATTTATTTTGGAACTACTGGGCCTTAGAGTTGGTGAATTTTTAACTTTCCAAGCATTTGCCAAAGAGTTTTCTTGAGTGTTTGTGGATTTTTCCATTTCCAGTTGCAAGGTGTGGGCCTTCCAGCTCCTCTGAGTCTTTGAGGACATCTAAGCTGTCTGTATCATTGATGGCAGCCACTGTATTGCTTAATAGAATACTCTTACTATTATAGTAATTACCGTGATGGCACTAACCTTAATACAATGCTCTCATTAAAGTCAGCACCAGGGTCCCATTGCTGTCAATCTGATTCCCACCACGGCTACTGCCGTTGAATGTCCCTCACGTGTTTATTGACCATTGTCTTCACCTATGATTTAGTTTCCTGTCTATACTTTAAAAAAAATGTTTTGCTCTATTTTCATTTTGTGTATGCATGTATTGCATACATGTATGCAAATAGACCCGTGTCGTGTTTGTATGCATGTATTGTGTACATGTATGCAAATAGACCCATGTTGTGCAATGCCCACGGAGGACAGAAGAGGGTATTGGATCCCCTGGAACTGGAGTTACGAACAGTTTAGTTAGGCACCATGTAGGTGCTGGGATTCGAACCCAGGTCCTCTGCAAGAGCAGCCAGTGCTCCATTGTTGGTGATTTTAATTTCAGTGAATTCTAGTGTTCTCTGTGTAAAAACTTTGGCTACCGAAATAGAGGAGGCTAAAGCCTTTATTGTTGCATTTAATGCAATCATCCACTTGAAGTAATGCTTACGTCTGGAATAGGAAGGGGACTTCTTTCTGACATGGGTATCTTTTGGTTCCTGCTGTAGCTATGAGTCATGTTTCTCCATTGGAATCCTTTGGTGGCCTTGTCAGAGATCAGCCTACCCAGTAAGTGTGGGTCAGTTTTGGGCATTTTCCTCTGGTCTACTGGTTTCTCCATCCATCCTCCAGCTGATGCCTTTCTGCCCTGTGAACTATAGCTTTAGCTATAGCTTTAGATGAACTTGGAAATGAAGTCGTGTGGTCCTCGGGTTTACACATTCTCACTGGAATTAGTTGAAACATTTTGCAGCAAAGGTCTCCGGGGCTGTGTTAGGGTTGGCATTTAAGCTCTGAGTGGATTTCAGGATGGCTACATGCTGTAACTTCCCAGGGGAATCGTCCAAGCCATGGGCATACTCCAATTCAGGTTTTATTTAAACAAATTTTTTTTATATACTTTTATTTTATGTATATGAGTGTTTTGCCTGCATGTAAGTGCGCCTGTGTTGTGCAATGCCTGTGGAGGCCAAAAGAGGGTGTCAGATCCCCTGGAACTGGAGTTACAGATGGTTGGTAACTGTTACCTAGGTGTTGAGAACTGAACCCGGGTCCTCTGGAAGAGCAGCCAGTGCTCTTAACCATTGAGCCATCTCTCCAGTGCCCAGATTTTCTTTTCTGAGACAGGGTCGGGCTATGCAGCCCAGCCTGGCTTTAAACTCACCAACTTCCTCCTTCAACCTCCCAGTGCGGGATGACAGGCATGTACCACCAAACAGGGCTGTCCTCATCAGACCTTTGAACACTTTCCTCAGTATTTATATGGAGTCTTCAGTGGAGAGCTTTTATACATATTTAATCAATTTATGTTTAACCACTTTTCTTTTGATATTGCTGTAAACAATCTTTTTAAGTTCTTTGCTAGTATATAAAGAAAAGGGGATTCTTCGAAACCTTGACCTCTCATCCTGCAGCCTTCCTAAAATTCCGGCATGCCTCTGCTCTGTTTGCCTGTCTTTACAGGAATCCTACATACACACCAAGTCGTAAGAGCTTGAGTACACAGTTTCCTCTCTTCCTTTCCCCTGGAAAGGTAAAAGCCTCGTTGACGGGTTGAGGCGGCGAGGGGCACTTGTCTGTCTCCAGACCCTGATCATCAGGGTCTGCTTGGTTTTCCTTCTGTTCTGATGATTTGGAATGTCCTTGGGTGTGTTTAGATAGATTCTATGATCTACAGCTATACCATCTGAACACAAATCTCATCAGTTACCCTGTTTCCTGGTTTCTCAACATTCTGGGAACTTCTCAGTCGCCATCTTTCCAGTGTCCACCATTGGTCTTTCTTTGTGATCCTCTGGGACTCCCTACAGATGGCTGTTAGGTAGCCTTACTCCATCTTCCATGCCTCAGTCTGTCTTGGAGATTTTTCCTTACCTCTATCTTTCTAGGCTGCATTCAGGATAAGATTTTTAAGGATTTGTTTATTTTATGTATATGAATATTTTGCCTGCATGTATGAACACCCTCAAAGACCAGAGGAGAGCATCAGATCCCCTGGAACTAGAATTACAGGTAGTTGTGAACTGCTCTGTGGGTGCTGGGAACCAGACTCATGTCCACTGCAAGGACAACCAGTGCTCTTAATAGCTGAACCACCTATTCACCTTAGGCAAGATTTTTTTTTAAATCTCCCAATTTACTATCCAATGTTTCTATCTATAACTTTCATTTTGGGGATGCTTCAAGACTTAGAAGGTTATACTAATGATGACCTCTCATCTGCTCCTCACTCTGATTCCCCCAGTGTAACATCTTCAAAATCTGTAAATGTCTGGGTGTGGTACATGCCTTCAATCCCAGCACTCAGGAGGCAGAGGCAGGTGGATGGCTGAGGTTGAAGCCAGCCTCGTCTACATGGCAAGTTCCAAGTTAGCTGGGGCTACACAGAGACCCCGTCTCAAAAAATGACCCCTGTAATGCCAAATTCTCCCCTGGGAGGCCCTCAAGCCTTTCCTGGCTCCCAGGCCCAAGCTGTCCTAACGTCCACCGACCAAACCAACACAATGTCCCTCTAAGCTACAGTTTGGGGAATAAGAATATTTATTTCGGCTTGCCAACAAAGCTTATGCCATTCGGGAGAGGGTCACTTACAAAGGCATGAACGCCTGTGGGCTCTCCCCCGCCTCCCCCATCTCGGCTGAGCTTTTGAGATCCGCCAGTGCTGTATCCCCGCCTCGCCAAGACGGCGACTTTCCACCACCGCCGGCTCCCTCAGCGTCTGTCCTCTTCCTCATGCAATTGAAGCTGACCGATTGGATGGGGGGGGGTGACTGTCTCCCTCTCTGGGGCTCGGTGCTAGTTCTCCCGGAGGACATGGCTACCCAACAACCCCACCCCCAAATCTGGAAATGAACAGAGCGGGTGTTACCTTCTCACTGCAGACAGAGTCCACACGTCCGTCCCGAGTGCGCTTCGTCTGGTCCAGCTCACAGGCTGCACGCCTCGCTGTGCCATTCTGTCTCCGCAAATCTGGAACAACCGCTCAGTTGATTCTTTCCCGGAAAACTGGGCGGTTACAAGGTAAGACGTCCTTCGATCTGGGTCTCCTGATGTTTCCATAGGATACGTTTTGGCAGCAAAGTCATGTAGCCTTCTCTGTGACTCTATGGGTGGGTGGGGGGGCGTGGTGTCTTCTTCTGACGCTGTGAGCTGCAGCCTGCTGGGTTGGGGCCGTGTCCCCCAGCCTCCTCTGCCTGTCGAGTCCCAGCTAAATGGACAGTATGTGCAGGAGAGATTGAAGGATGCCAACATCCTGTTCTTGCCACACTGTCCCCCAATTTCAGCATCCAAGGAAGGCTCTTGCTTCATATGACAGCCATGGCTCCGCAGACAGGGGTCACCACCTCCTTCCTTCCTTTAGTAGTTGGAGCCTGTCCTAGTTTGCTGTCTGTTACTGTGATAAAACTCTGACCAAAACCAGCTTGGGGAGGAAAGTTTGATTTCACTGCACAACTCCCAGATCATGATCCATTGCTAAAGAAAGTCAGGGCAGGAACTCAAGGCAGGAGCCTGGAGGCAGGAACCTAGGCAGAGACCATGGAGGAAAAATGCTATTTACTGGCTTGCTCCCTCTGACCCGCTCAGTTATTTCTCTTATACAGTCTAGGCCCATCTGCCCAGGGGTGGCACTGCCTGCAGTGGACTTGGCCTTCCTATACCAATTAGCAATCAAGAAAATGCCCCGTAGACATGGCCACAGGCCAATCTGATAGAGAAAATTCGTCCGTTGAGGTTCCCTCTTCCCAGTTAGTGTCCAGTTGAGGAAAACTAATCAGCACAGAGTCCAAATGGAGAATTCTCTCTTTTCTGTCTTTCTCAACTTTTGTTTCTGGAAACAGGCTGTTATTATGTTATTCAAGCTTACCTCAAATTTGAGATCTTTCTGCCTCAGCCTCCCAAGTATGGGATTGCCTCCCACAGACAGTACCAGTCTCTCTCTGTCTCTCTCTCTCTCTCTC
>NW_008332152.1:85778-89369 GCF_000622305.1 Nannospalax galili | reverse complement strand
TCAGAGGTCAGAAGAGGCTGTCGGATCCCCTGGGACTGGAGTTACGGACAGTTGTTAGGTACTCTGTGGGTGCTGGGATTCAAACCCAGGTCTTCTGCAAGAACAACCAATGTTCTTAACTGCTGAGCCATCTCTCCAGGCCCAATTTTCTAGAAACTTTATTCAGATACTTGAAGCCTGAGTTGAAGATAAGAGGTAGAAAAGATTTACTTTTTATCCTGAGCAAAGGACAGTACAAACCCACCTCAATATCAACTTTCTGCTCAGTGAACTTGGGTCTTGTGGGTTCTGAGTTCTCGTGACTTTTACCTTCTATCCAGTGCCCACCTCCACTTGGGACCAGTTACCTCCCTTTCTCAACAATGGGCATCTGAACCCTTCATGAAGGACACGGCTCTCTACTGTTCCTGTTTGCTGGCCTCTGTGCCATGGGAAATTGGACCTGGCTTTGTCTCCCATCTTGGAGCTCTATGTCGGTCTACACAGAGTCCTGCCCCACTGGAGGGAGGCCTGAACATCTCCATCGAGGCTGGAGGCCTGTTCCCAGGGAGTGTGTGTGTGACTGACTAACTTCTGTTGCTCTGGTGACCAGTAAGAAGAGATCAGTGGCTTCGGAGCACCCTGTGGAGGTCAGAGAAGCCACCTGTGCTTAGGTGATGCACCCTGGGGGCAGGGGACCCAGAAGTAGCCTGGGGCAGGTCTTCCCTGTGGTCCCCACACTCCTGGGTGGAGGTACAGTGTCTTCCTTTTCCGCTGTCGCCAACCCTGCCTGTTCCTGTCCTGGAGCTGGACCACTTCCTGGCTCCTCTGCCCATTGTAATCCGAGGAGGTTAGGGAGTGTCAGACGGGGAGGACGATCATGCTGCCCAAGGGCCCACCCTGGAAGGACCCATTCTGTGGCCTTTGCCACCACTCAGGGACCCAGCAGTTCTGTAATTTACTTCTAGGATCACCCTATTTGCTCTGCTCAGTCCCCAGTGAGTGGCCACTCCTGTCTCCTGGGCATGGGCACTGTGGGCCGAGCCACACATCACAGAGCGTTGTAGACTAGTCTAGAAGCCAAATTCTATCTCGGGTGCAGGTAAGTCACACCACCTTGTGCCAGTCAGCCTGGGCTTCCTTCTATAATAAGCTAGTCAGGCTGAAGCTGGTCCTTCCAGACAGCTCTCTCCCTTGCTTATCTCTGCCTGACCCTGTAGAACCTGCCAGGCTGTCCTGTCCTGTGCCCCGCTGGGAGGCAGTGCCTCCTCCTCGAAGGGACAGTGGTCTTCTGTTCCCTCTCATTGTTTTGTCCCCTCCTACAGGCCTGTCAGCTGTCATGGGCTTAAAGCTGGCTAACAGTCCCAGACTGTTTGGAACCACATGTTTATATCCCAAATCCACTGTAAGACTGTAGGACAAAGGTCAGGCCAAGGGCCTGACAGAGTGACCAGCTGTGCTCCAGTAGGTTGCGAGGATCAGCGAGACCAGATACAGAACCCATGGGGTGACTGGATGACAGTGGCCTGGAGGGTCTGTCACTGTGAGGACAGCCATAGTAGAGCCACCAAACATGCAGGACAGAGGTCACGTGGGGACAGGTCACCTCCTGGTGGCTCACAGTGACATCCTGGTGCCCGCACAGGGTTGCACTGTCACGGCCATGTGCGAATGATTTATTGACATGCTGTCCAACAGCCTCTTAGCCCCTTGTCATGAGGAAATGGGTCTCAGGCAACAGAGGGGTATCTTCAGCTATGGGACACTTTGGAGCAGGGTGGACCACAGGCACTCATGAAACCCCTACAGGCGCCATCCATTACATGCCTGGGTTAGTCCTGCCAAACATGGCTGTCTGCCGCAGGGGAGAGGGAGGACGGGGAGGGTGCTGATCCCAAGGCCACACACTTGCTCCTCTCTGAGTTCCTATTTTTACCACACCCTTTTAGACCAGTTTGCGTCTCTGGGATTGTAACCCAGGAGGGTGGATCCAGGGAAGCCTGTGAATTAAAGATTGCATTCACCGCCCTTCCTTGCCTTTTGACACTTTGAACCCCTAGTCTTAGGAAGTCAATGGTTCCTTTACCGTTCTCTTTTCTATATAACTGGAATTCAGGAAAAAAGGCCAAGAGGATACTAAGTCTCACTCAAGTGTCAAAGACTGACAGAAAGACCACTGAGCTGAGAAACCAGAAAGGCCAACGGCACCCAACCGCCCTGGGTTGGCTGTCAACACAGTGCCTGGCAGGGCTGACACTCTCCCTGTGGAAGGGGACACACACACGCCTTATGTCTGTGTTGGACAGAGGGGTCCCTACAGCTCTCCTCTGTGAGGTTTCCTGGGGTCCTGACAGTTGCTCCTGGCCCGCCCAGAGGGTGTCCTCTGAATTCCTGAGAAGGAGCCAGGCTTCAGCTGCTGGGCTGTCTGCTCCCCTAAGGACACCCTGAGCTCTGTGTGCTAGACTTTGGGATTGCAGATTGGGGTTCCAGGAGGCCAACTGCAGGGGCCACTGTCTAGGAGAACTCAGCCAAAACGGCGACAGTTTTAAAATAAGAAAGTTTTCAGCTCAGTGGTCAAGGCTTGGCCATGTCCCAGTGTTGAACTTTAGACAATGTTTAACCTCCTCAAGATGCAATTTCTATATTTATGAAAAGCAATACAGGTGGGGCCTCCTGGGACACAGGTGTAGACTGCAAGCAGTAAAGCTATAGGTACTCAGGATGGTGAGTAGCTGGTTTGGCATGCTCCATGCCTGGCTCACCTGGGCAGGAGCAGACTCCAAACATAGGCTGGAGCCACTGAGAGGGCGTGGGTGCTATGCAGCATGATCTGGGGGGTATACACCCTTTGGGGGTTCAAGAGCTTTGCCCAAGAGGACGTGGGGCTCCAGGAGAGAGGAAAAAGCAGAGAGGAGGCCAGGGTGCCCGACAGCAGGCACAGTGGGCCAGCTCTAGCTCTGAAGCCAACCAGTGGGGCTGGCAGGATTTGGGGGGAAGTTCTAGGCTGGCACCAGCCTTCTTCTAACACCTGAGGCTCTCACTAGAAAGAGGCCCAGGCACCCAAGCTCCCCCTCTTACTGGGTCTATATCCATCAGCAGTAAGCGGCTCCTCCTCAGAACACGCTAAGCAGCTCTATGTGGTCCGAGGAGACCCACACTAGAAAGAGGCCCAGGCACCCAAGCTCCCCCTCTTACTGGGTCTATATCTATCAGCAGTAAGTGGCTCCTCCTCAGAACACGCTAAGCAGCTCTATGTGGTCCGAGGAGACCTGGAGGACAAGCAGGGACCAGCGCTCATTTCACACACAGCCTTAGGCCGCAGCTGAGGAGGCAAGCTGACCACTGGGTTTGGAGGCTACAGACCCTGCGAACCCACTCCTTGCCTCTTATGTCAGGACTTAGCAAGTCTTGTAAAGTAGAAAGTGACAGGTCTCAATACTGACATTTAGAAAGTATTGGCAGGGAGTCCAGGCCTGCACTTGGGGAGAAGGGGAGAGGAGAGCTGGGGTGTGGCCCAGAGGGAGACACCTGCCCAGCTCCAGGCTCCATCCCTACCCAGCACTGCCAGAAACTCACAGAAGGAAGAAAGGGAGGGAGGAGGGAGGGGGAGGA
>NW_008332152.1:74952-85483 GCF_000622305.1 Nannospalax galili | reverse complement strand
GGGAGGGAGGGAGAAGACAGAGGGTCAGAAAGACAGGTGGGCAGGTAGGTTGAGGTTCCTGGTGTGGAGGAGGTGGGTAATAGGGAATTCTGTGGTGATTAAGGGTAATTTGGATCAGGAAATCCAGGGATGAAGTCTACACACACACACACACACACACACACACACACACACACACACGGAAAAGGCCGGATGGAGTAGAGGGAGCAGAAGGATGAGCCAGAAAGCACACCTGCGCCACAACTCCAGCTGTTAAAAAAAAACCAATAAAGACTTCGGATCAAGGAAGCAGTCAGACCTTCAGGGACTCCCCTCTAACCTGGCTTCCAGGAGCCGGTGACTCACCACCTGCCACCTGAAACCATTTTGCTGATGGTGATGGGAAAGGCAGAAGCACAGGGGACAGGGGTGAGTCTAGGCACCTCCTGTGACCTGGGAACAACGGTCCTAAAGGCCACTCAGGGACGTCTGCCATTGGAGAAAGCAAAGTTGACGGCCCGTGTGGTCCTGCCCAGCACTGCCTGTCACTGTCTCAGCTCCCGTCTGTCCTGCAAGGTTGTTGTGTGCACTGTGAACTGTGTGAGATCTCTCTGCCAGAGACAAGCGCCCCTCTGGCTGGCACTTTTCCCAGTGTGGGACTCCTGGGCAAATCCAATTTTCTCAGTAGTCTAAGGCTGGAAGGGAGGGAATGCGGTAAAATATCTTTACTTCCACCAGGACTCCCATCAGATGGTCACACACTCAGCCTGGGTGACCGCTAAAGTGCACTGTGGGCCACTGGTGCAGGGCAGGTGGGCTGTCTCTGAACCCTGTGAAGCGGTCACCCACCTGCCCACTGCTGGGGAGAGGCGAGGAGCTGGGGACATCTGAGGTGCAGTGGGCAGAGTCACGTTTTTCTTTGATGGGAGTTTGCTTGGCTCTAATTTGTTTTTTATAAACCTCTTTAAAGTTGTGTGTGCTGTAAGGTGAACCTTAACGCTCTGCCAGCATCACATCCTGGACAAAGTGTGACAGGTCATACATCCTGCTGCTTGGTGTCTGGAGCCGCCGCCCATGGTGGCTGTGGGCCCTGCTGTAGCACAGGCTCATGCTGTGGTACTGGCCTAGCGGGGTTCTAAGACTGTGTCCAGGGGGATGACGTGAAGTGGCCACCACAGTGGTGCCCCACACTCCAGTCCCAGGGCTCCCTCTGCCTGCAGTGTTATTTTGGACCCAGTGGCTGGTGCTTTCCTGGGTCCCTCCTTCCATCCCTCCTGGGTACCCCCTGCCCTGCTGTAGCACAGGCTCATGCTGTGGTACTGGCCTAGCGGGGTTCTAAGACTGTGTCCAGGGGGATGACGTGAAGTGGCCACCACAGTGGTGCCCCACACTCCAGTCCCAGGGCTCCCTCTGCCTGCAGTGTTATTTTGGACCCAGTGGCTGGTGCTTTCCTGGGTCCCTCCTTCCATCCCTCCTGGGTCCCTCCTCCCATCCCTCCTGGGTACCCCCCGCGGTCCTGCTCTTAATCTCCAGGGGACCAGATCAATCCTGCAAGCTCTAACCTGGGAAGGCTACATGAGCATGAGAGGGCAGCCGGGCTTGATGGGGCACACCCGTGATCCCAGCACTCAGGATCGGAAGTTCAGGGCTACCCTGAGCTACACAGTGAGTTCAAAGGTCAGTGTGGGTTACAGGAGACCCTGCCTCACAAAGAGAGGCACAGCCCATATCCTACTGATGACCTGCCTGAGCAGGGATGAGGGTTGTGTTGAAGCTGGGCGGCCCTGCACCACAGCAGGGCACAGTCCTGATTTTAGGCTGTCTAGCGGTGTGAGTCTTTCAGCACTCACAGTCCTCAAGGGACAGATGTCCATACCATCGGGAGGTGGCTCTTCTTACCCCAAACTCAAGTGCAGAAGAAATTGGCCCAGGAATGTTGGGCAAACCTGACAAAAAGAGGATAAAATGTCTGATGTGCAAAGCAGTGTAGGGCAGCTGGGCCCTGAGCCTTCTCCCACCTGCCTCCACCCAGTGCTGAGGCCAGCCACTTCCCTTTTGCATCCTCAGTTTCCCCTCAGGAAAATGGCAGAAGCAAATCAGACGATGCCTAGGCACTTCCCCGCCCCACGCCAGTCACAGTTCTCTGCCTCAGACCTGTGTGGACTCTGTGTGGTGGCCGTCACCTGCTGTGATGGAGTCCCCAGCAATACAGCCTTGATGTTTCAGAGACAGAAGAGAAAGAAACCATCAGACTTCTTCCTTCCCATGGTTACTCTGCTGCGGGAATGTCAGGATGTGAAGTGACCCTTGTCTAGACCATTAACAGTGAGAAGAGAAATGGATATCCCCAGCTATGAGAAAAGGGACTCTACAGGACCAGTGTCCACCCCTGAAGGACATCGTCTAACCTGCAGATTTCTCACAGGGTGACCCTACCACCTAAGATAGGTTTCAGTGTGCTAGGGTTTTTGTGTGTGTGCATGTGTGTTAGTGTGTACAGGTGCACAGGCACGTGTACGCACATTGCTGTGGAGAGCAGAAGTCACTCTCGGGTGTCTGTTTGCAGGCATCATATACTTTGTTTTATTAGACAAGGTCTTTTTTTTGGTAACAAGGTCTCTCATTGGTCTGGTGCTCAGGGCTGGCCAGTGAGTACCAGGGATCCTTCTGTCCCCATCTCCCCAGGCCTGGGATTACCAGTGTGCATGCCACACTCACATTCTTTCCATGGGCTCTGGGGATTAAACTCAGATCTTTATATTTGCAAGGCAAGTACTTTATCAACTAAGCTGTTCCTTCAATCCCCCGTGGACTTAAAAAATGTGTATGAGTGTTTTGGCTGCATGTATATAAGTGCATCACATGTGTGAAATCCCATGGAGACCAGAAGAGGGTGTTGGATACCCTGGAACTGGAATTACAGATAGTTGTTAGCTGCCATGTGGATGCTGGGAATTGAACCCTGGTCCTCTGCAAAAGCAGCCAGTGCTCTTAACCTATGAGGCGCCTCCCCAGCCCCGTGTGGGCTGACATTTTAGTGCACATTCCTCCTTGCCTCAGACTTACTGCCTGAAGTCTTGGGGTCTGGGCCTTAGGACTCAAGTGAAACTCAGTGAGCTCTGTGACTGCTTCATTGTTAGCAGCCTCCTCGGTTAGAGTGGCCTCGCTGTTAGATTGACCTTCACACATCTTACCCTACGAAAGACTGTTTGAGGTGCCGGCTTTGGGCAGGGTGTGTTCGCAGTGCCGGCTTTGGGCAAGGTGTGCTTTGTATACCCTGGACTTGTCCATGTTGGGGCACAGGACCCCTGCTGTGTTGACTCCTCCCTGTAAATGCTTGTGGAAGTGGACTAAGGTCACTGGACTTTCAAGGAAGCTCTGAGCAATGACCTTATCTTGATAACCGTCCAGCGCAGGTCCCAGAGAGGACTATGAAACCATTTTATAACCAGCCCACGTATGGGGTGCGTTGAGTTTCCCCACCGAGCCCATAAAGAAATAATGCTGTAGCACCAGGAACTGATTTGTTCAAAGTCCCCCAGGTTAAAGCGTAGCCAAGATAAGATCCTGGATCCCGACATCCACCAATGAGCTATTAGACCTGAGCTGTCAGATCTGGACGTGAAAAGCAGGAACCAGGCAAGTAGTACAGATAAGCACATTGCTAAGTAATCGACATGTCCTCCAGATGGTCCGGTTTGTTTCGAGAATGTTAGTTCAGCTAAAGCGTTGATCCCTTACCCAAGGTTAGGGTAAAGATGAGCCACACTCACACCTTGGAAAGGACTGGACAAGGCAGTGTTTCTAGAACTGCTCCCAGATTGCACCCTCCGCACTCTGCTTCCTCTCACATCCTGAGCTTCAGTGTTATTCAGTGTTTCTCAGACTTTGCAGCTGCAGAAGCTTCTAGAAACTCCTGTAACTGAGGCCCGGCCGCCCCAGTGGAAACTTAACCTCCACGAGTGACTCAAAGGAATGAATAGCTTCAAAATAAACAAGGAGGGCTGGCTCAGTGGGTGAAGCTCTTGCAACCCTGAGGACCTGAGTTCAAGTCCCCAGAACCCCTAAAAGCTGGGGGGATGTGGCAGTCACCTGTAATCTGACCACAGAGATGCTGAGACCGGGGATCTCTCAGGCAAGCTGGCTAGCAAGAGACCCTTGCTTCAACATAGAGTGGAGAGAGATTGAGGAAGACACTGGATGTCAACCTCAGGCCTCCACACATGTATGTGCACACATACACACTCACTCAAAAAAGAATTTAAAAAGCCTCTCTGGGAGTCTCCAATATCCAGCAAAGTCAAGGTCATGAGTACACTGGCCTGAGTAGCATCAGGTCACATGCACAAAATACTTGAAGAATGAATGAATGAGAAAATTTCATCTATACAGTACAAACCAGGTGAGATTCGACTGTTCCCAAACTGTGTCACTCCAAGCAACATATTTTTCACAGAGGAACTTACCACCCCGCTTCACCCTTACCCATCTTACAGACAACAGTTCATTACCTGAGTGATTGAAGTTTATTATTTGGTTTCTCTTGGCAACCACTTCTGGTTCCAGCTCTTCTTGGCCGGGGTAATTAAGTGGAACCATGATTTCAGTCCTGGCCAAACACTGGAATCCCAGAGATTAAAAAGAACAGGTACCTGGGCTGGGCGAGGCAAACGTTGGAAAATTTTAATGTTTCCTGGTGGATTCATGGGTGATCAAGTCTGATGACTGTTTTCATATTTCTTTCATCAAACGTTGTGGGGGTCGGGTGACTCTGATTCTCGGGAGGCTGAAGCAGGAGGATCACAAGCTCCAGGTCTATCCAGTGAGACTCTAAGGACACAACAGCAGCTCCTCAGTCCTCACACATCTGAAGTTGTTGACATCTTCCCAGGTTCATAATCCTTCCTCTGCCGTGCAAAGGTTTGGGTATCAGCTATCCATCCACCACTGCTGTGCGTGCGTGTTTATTTTGGGGGTGATATTTCAGATTTTCTCCTGGTCCTGGACACCCTGCATTACCACTGTAATGAAGCCACGGATGTCTTTCTGTTCACCGTTAAGGCTCCCCAGCCTTGCTGCCTTCCCACTGGAAGAGTTGCTCCCTCCTCCAGTTGCTGAAAGCAGGCAGACACTGTGCTGGGGCTCCTTCTGCATGAACCCCCACACTCTCCAACTCCAGGGTTCCAGCCTAGTGTCTGCAAAAGTGCCTTTGCGCTCTGCATTATTTAACTTTCTTTCACATCTTCCATTTCTCTGTTTCATTAGTATGACTTCCTTTGCACAATTGCGTGTTTATTTTGGGGGTGATATTTCAGATTTTCTCCTGGTCCTGGACACCCTGCATTACCACTGTAATGAAGCCACGGATGTCTTTCTGTTCACCGTTAAGGCTCCCCAGCCTTGCTGCCTTCCCACTGGAAGAGTTACTCCCTCCTCCAGTTGCTGACAGCAGGCAGACACTGTGCTGGGGCTCCTTCTGCATGAACCCCACACTCTCCAACTCCAGGGCTCCAGCCTAGTGTCTGCAGAAGTGCCTTCCTGGGCATGGCAGGGGAGGAGGTGGGAGGATGGTCACTGGAAGAGTGTTTCAGGTTGGCTGTCAGTCAAGAAGACAAGGGGAGTTAGGGAAGTTCAGATAAAAATGAAAATAAATTAAACGTAAATTCATTAAATGGAGTCAGGAAGTAGAACTGGTATTTGTGTATGCATATGTTCCACTACAATGGATGTCTAATGGAAGGCTAGGGTAATGGGTAGAAGTTTACAAAAATTATTTTGAAATAATACAATGATCTGTCTTTGCCAGCCAACTTTATAAAAACCAAAGCTAACCTATGTTTCATTAATTACAAATATTTTACATACCATGTGTCCTAGCTTGCTTTTCTGTTGCTGTCATAAACACCATGACCAAAAGCAACCCGGGGAGGAAAGAGTTATCTTACAGCTTATAGTCCATTGTTGAGAGAAGCCAAGGCAGAACTGAAGGCAGAACTGAAGCAGAGACCATGGAGGAATGCTGCCTACTGGCCTGCTCCCCCTGGCTTGCTCCCCCTGGCTTGCTCCCCCTAGCTTGCTCCCCCTGGCTTGCTCAGCTACTTTTCTTATCCAGACCAGGCCCATCTGCCCAGGGATGGCACAACCCACAGTGAACGGGGCCCTCCATGTCAGTCAGCAATCAAAAAAATGCCTCACAGACGTGCCCACAGGCCGGTCTGGTGGAGGAAATTCCTCAGTTGAGGGCCCTCTTCCCAGGTGACTCTAGTTTGTGTCAGGAAGACAAACACTAACCAGCACATGAGATTATTTGCTTGTTTTGTTTCTGGACCGCTACTAGTCATTCTTCTTATAGAAGCTTTGGGTTTTTTTCTGCTTGGGGTACTTCATGGCACCTAACGTCCTTGTCTCCTGGTTCTTATTACCAACCCTCCCTCCGAGTCTTTGAAGACCACACACTATAGCTCCTTGGACAGCGACTCTGTGGTCTTGATTTCCTCAGGCGCACTCCCTGATTTGCTTCGTTATTATTTTTCTTCAAGGTATTGTTTTTCCCTCTCAGACATTGACCTGTCATTTTGTGAGCTTGCTTAGTTTTCCTGTTCTTCCTCTTACCCCATGTGACTGGCAGGCTTGTGGTTTACCCACTTCACGCGTCTTCTCCCAAGGTCAGACAAACCCACCTTATGCAAAGCAGCCCAGCCTTTTATGCTTCCTAGGTAGAGCTGCCTGAAGGCCCTGCCACACGTGGGCACCCCCTCCCCTTCTATCCACCTGCAAGCCTGCGGTATTTGGCTGGTTGTGTGAGGCTATACCACCTGCTTCCCAGTGCAGACTGTCCCCCAGCCCTCTGTGCTCCCTGGCCCCAGGATGCGACCTGGTCTCCCATGAGGACATCTCCACCAACCGGGGAGGCAGCTGGCCAGGTGAACACAGTCTCATGACTGTCCCTTCCTACCCTGCTGGCTCGTGATTCATATGCCAACACTCCAGAGGACCACTGTCTGCCGTTCCTGAGGCAGGGGGTCCATTCCTGACGCAGGGACACGTGCACCTCTCTCTCCCCTTCTGTGAATCTAAACTTGGAGGCCGTTCTTATTTCAAGACTCACCATTTCGGTGGTTTTCCTGAGGCAGGGGGTCCATTCCTGACGCAGGGACACGTGCACCTCTCTCTCCCTTTCTGTGAATCTAAACTTGGAGGCCATTCTTATTTCAAGACTCACCATTTCGGTGGTTTTCTGCATGAGAAGTTCTATGAGTCATTCCAAGATCACTCTGTACAACCATAAAAGGATGTTTGCGTAATGGAGTTTATACAATGTTTGTAAAATGTCTTTACCCTTCCTTCTCCTCTTCCTCTTCAGCCATCAGCTATTTGGTCTCCTGGGAGAACAGTTGTTCAAAGGAAAACACAAGATGGCAGGTGCCTGGAGGGGCGTGGTGTGTGTACATTTGTATCTTCAGGTTTGACACAAATCCATGTGAGTGCAGTGTGTAAGCATGTGAACTCGTGTGTGTGTGTGTGCACATGTGTGAGTGCACTTATCTCCTGAGCTTCCGAAGCTAAACATAGGCTAGAACTGGAATCACCTCAGTCAACGGCTGTTTTGGTTACAATGAGTTTTGAGCTACAGACCCAGAGGTGGGCCACCGATGAGCCCCTCATTCTGCATCAGGAAAGAACTTTAGGCACAAACAACAGCCAGAGCAGCGAGAAGGGGACACCCACTCACACTAGAGGGGGTCCCAGTCATTAGTGAAGCAATAAATACCACTGTGTGATGTCACAACTCATCCAGTAATTCCCATTAATTCACTGGCTTGAGACAGTCTTGCAAATATCTACTCTGGGCAGAGGCATGCGCAGCACCCATCAACCCCACCACGCTCTGTGGGTGTGTCAGTTTCTTTTCTCATCGCTGTGACCAGATACTTGATGAGAAACAACTTAAAGGAGGAAGGTTTTAGTTTGGGTTCAAAGTTTGAGGGGATGCAGCCTGAATGCCGGGGAACGCATGGTGGCCGGCAGCTTCATGGTGGAGGGAGCATGTTCACATTGCATCTGTAATCAGGAAGCAGAGACTGGACAGGAAGTCGGGCTGGGCTATAAAACCTCAAGACCCACCCTCAATGACCCACTTCATCCGATGAGGTGTCATCTCCTAAACAGTCCACAACCTTTCCAAGTAGCACCACCAGATAGGGACTCAGCGTTCAAACACATGGGTCTACGGGGAGCCTTAGTCTCACATTCAAACACAGCAGTGGGTTAGACTTCATCATCACACATCTATCTGGAAGGGCTTTGGGGGACCCAAATAGACTCTGAAAGTATGAGGCTTTGGGTTTAGTTTTTAGGAAATTCTAGACCAGAAAATTCTATGGTTGTCACTTGAGTTAATGGAACAATACAATACAAACCAAAGTGACAGATATGAGACAGAGGTTGGTAGAATTGATGACCAGAATTGATGACCAGAAAGATTGGGAGCATGTGAGACCTTGGACAGCTCAGACAGTTTGGTGATGTGTGAAAATCAGAAGCTCAGGGTCTGGGTCACTGGATATGACCCTGAATAAGGGATTCTCTCTAGAAGCCCCCAGCCCAAGGCTGACCAGGACTCTGGCCTCTGATCCTTCTGTTCTGCCCTAACTGTACTGATGACCTGAATCCAGCCATTAGCCCAACCACCCTGGGCAGAAAGACATGGTCTCCCCCCACTCCTGGGGCAGTGGTCACTACAGTACCATCTGGACTGTCCCCCAGAGTCTCGTTGAAGGTTTGGTCCCCAGCTAGTAGCACTATTCAGAGGTGGTGGAAACCTCAAGAGAAAAAAAAAACAAAAACCTCTGTCCCTCTGAAACCTGAAACCTCATGAGCAGGCCCCCCTTTGCGTATTTCTCCCAGCATCCTCTTCCAAGCTTCTGCCAGAATGGCCCACTAAGCTCTCAGTGGCTTTTCCAGGCCAGAGTTCCAAATGCTTCCACATTCCTCCCTCAGAAGCAGCCCAAGTCATAAAAGCCAGGTCTATCGGTCCATCACAACAACAGTCTACTTCATGGTACCAATTTCTCTCCTAGTTCCCTTTCTGTTGCTGTGATAAAACACTCTGACTCAAAGCAATTTAGGGGATGAAAGGGTTGGTTTGGCTGACACTTTCAGGTCACGTCCATCACTAAGGGAAGTCAGGGCAGGAACTCAAGTATAGAAACTTGGAGCAGAAACTACGGAGGGGTGACCATGACTCACTCGCAGACTTGTGCTCAGTGAGTTTTTGTATGTAGTGCAGGACCACCTGCTTAAGAGATGAAGCTGCCCACAGCTGGCTGGGCCCTCCTACATGAATAACAGTCCACGTAATCCCCCACAGACATGCCCACAGGACAGTGTGATCTGGGAAATCCTTTAGTTGAGATTCCTGTCTCAGAGGACTCCAGGCTGTCAGGTCACTTCTTTTCCCTTCCCCTCTCCCCCTCTCCCCCCTCTTTCTTCTCTCTCTCTCTCTCTCTCTTTTCCTTCTTTCTTTCCTACCTTTCATTGGCTAAGACCACAGCACAGTATTTACTAGCTGTATTGATAAATGACATTTGCTAAGATTGCTCCTAACTTTTATGATAATTTAAAAATGATAAAACAGACCTTTGGATTCCTGAGATAAATGGGGTTCAAGCAGCTGCCCGTAGTCGATGCCAGCACTTAGGAAGCTGAGGGTGGAGAACAGAGAGTTTAAGGCCAGGATTGGCTACACAGTGAGAATCTCGCAAAACAAGTAAGCAAACAAGTCAGCACTGCCACGTTTCCAGAAACGTATTACAATTGTTCTGTTAATTTTGCAACAATGCAGAGTCCTCATCCTCCCTCCCAGCCATGTTGCTGGCCCAGGCAGGACTGGGGTAGACGGTCAGTGGCCTTGGTTGGCATAAGGGAAGAGCTTAAAAGAGACAATTCCAAAGACACCAGCCCCAGTTCCTGTTCAGTTAGGACTGTGGCTTTGTGCTTTGTGTTGTGGTTTCGTTAGGGCTTTCTTCCCTCTGCGAAGGACTTTCAGTCTTATCGCCTAGCCATTCCCTGTGCCCATTGGAACAGAGCCGCGAGGAGGCCAAGAGGTCATCCAACCTCTGCTCTGCCCAGCTGGGACCCAGGCCCGGGCTCAGTGGTTGGCAGCACCTACCCATTATCAGAAAGGTGAATCCCAGAGTCCTTGTGGCACACACAGAGCCACTGACAGCCGGGACACATCAGCTGGGGAACCACTCTCCTCAGGCCCAGGCCCAGGGTTTATTGGCTCTGCAGGTGACTCCTGTCCAACTGGAAAAACCAGCACTCCCAGGATGACCACTGGGGAACTTGGCAGAGGAAAAGGTCTCTGTGTGTCCAAGCCTAGAGAAGCTGGATTCCCTGAAGCTGAGGTGACCAACTGCATTCCTGGGGTTGGAGTGACAGGACAGGTCTGAGAAGGATAGTCTCATACCTCACAGTCACCTGGATGTGCCCTTGGACCTGGGAGAAATCAGAGTGACTATCCTTATAGGCCTTCTCCTCCCCCTCCCCT
>NW_008332152.1:52151-74897 GCF_000622305.1 Nannospalax galili | reverse complement strand
TCCTCCCTGTCCCCCCCCCCACCAGCTGTCCTTCCCAGCTGTCAAACCAGCTTCCAAGTAGGTTACCATTTTCTTCTGGTAACCCTACCCCTGGCCAGCACTTCCTCTGTGGCCTAGTTGAAGATGTGGGACCCCAATGACTCCCAGCACTGAGTCGTTGGGGGAGGGTCACCTCAAGGGCACCTGCTGGGCATCAGCTGGACCATCTTCTCCCAAGTCCACCTGGAAAGCACGGCTCCCTGACCACCTGGTGTCTAGCTCAGCTACACTGAAGGGGGTACAGCGGACAGGGACTCAGATCACTCCCCTCTGACCACAAGCAATCTGAGACCAGACTCAGCTTGGGCTTCCTCTGGACCACAGGGAGCTGAGGATGTGGCTCCGCTGGTGGAGGGCTTGTCCAGTATGCACAAAGCCCTGGGTTTCCTCCCCAGAGTCGCACCTGTAATCCCAGTACTTGGGAGTTGGAGGATCAGTTCAAGGTCATCCACAACTACACAGCAAATTTGAGGCCAACCTGGGCTACATGAGACCTTGTCTCGAAAAAGGGGTGGTCCAGCGGGGCGGCTCGGCAGACGAAAGCACTTGCCGTACAAGCTTAGTGGCCTGAGTTCAATCCCCAGAACCCACATAAAGATGGAAGGAGAGACTTAGCCACAAAGTTTTCCTCTGACCTGTACCCATGTGCATTTACAAATATCCCAGCAAGATGGCACACAGCTGTACAACACTCAGGAGGCCAAGGCAGGAGAATCTCAAGCTCGATGCCCGCTGGGACATAATTGGACTCTGTCTCATAAAAGCAAAATATCTGAACCCGGGTCCTCTGCAAGAGCAGCCAGTGCTCTTAACCGCTGAGCCATCTCTCCGGCCCCATTGTCTTGTGGTTTTTAATTGAAATGAGTGTGAGGATTCTAGGAGGTGAGCGAGCACTGAGTGTGCTAGCTGTACATGTGCATCAGGCAGCTTCAGACTCGTTCCAAAAGTAAGGTGTCTTTGCTCTTTGCTAACAGTGTAGAAAGCGCTGCAGGACCAAGGTTCTTTCCCAGGTGGGGCTGCTCTGTTTCTTTATTTTCCATCTCCACATGTCACAGCAAGGAAGCCTCAGTCTCCTAGGAGCCCCAGGAAGAGGGTGGCCATCTCACCCTCACCGTGGTGACTTACCCCAGCCCCTCCTGGAAGTCTTCCTGTAGAGGATGTAGCCACCCCCTAGACCCCACTGACCTCCTGCATTTCAGAGGTTCTCAGAGTCTCTTTCCCAAGTCAATACACTCAGGAGCCCTTTCCATCCTCCTGCGTCCTCCAAAATTGTGCTACTAAGCCTGAAAATTTCAGCTTCAGAAATCAGCCTTGCACCTGGGTCTAAGAAGAAAGCAGGCCAATTGCCAGTGGTCAGAGATACCATTGTTATTAATCATGCGTGTGTGTGTGTGTGTGATTACTTATTGCTGTGATAAAATACTCCCACAGAAGTAACTTAGGGAGAAAAGGTTTATTTGGGTCACGGATCCAGGTCACGGTCCATCATTGTGGGGATGTTAAGGCAGCAGGAGCTTTAACCAACTCGTCACATCTGTGGTCAAGAGTGAAGAGTGATGGATGCAGGCGTGCTTGCCCTCCATTTACTCCCTCCCCTCATGCAGCTCTGGGTCCTGGCCCAGGAACCGGTGCCACCCACAGTGGGCAGGTCTTCCCAGCTCAGTTAACATGAGCATGGCACACAGGTCACAAGACTCAGGCAATCCCTCATTGAGACTCTCTTTCCAGGTGATTCTAGATTGAGTCATTGACAATGAAAACTAATCATCACCATGAGTGTGTGCTTGTGTGTGAGTGTGGGTGTGTACATACCAGACACACATGTGGAGGTCAGAACACAATCTCCTCCCTTCTGCCTGGACTGTGAGCCTCTGGGGTGTTCCTGTGTCTACCTCCCACCCTTGTCTTTCCACAGGAGTCCTAGGATTACAGGTATGAGCTACCACATCCAGCTTTATGTGGGTTTTGTGGCTTTGAACTCAGGCCCTCATGCTTGCATGGCAAACACCTTACCCACTGAGCCATCTGTCCAGCCCACAGGCAACTTTTATGGATTGTCTAACTCAAGTGGTTCAAGAAGACAAGACAGTGTCACATGAGTTCTGTGTTCACATAGTGACTCTCATGGAAGCAAAGGGCCCAGGGTCAGTGGGCCCACGGGCACATCTCCACACCAGGTTAGCCACAGGCAAAGACATCAGGGCAGGGGATGTGTGGGGATGGCCTGTGCTAACCACCCAGGTGTTACCAGGGAGGACGAGAGGGACCTGACTTCTCAGCCCACATGGGACCAGATGTCTCTCATCAAATTCCCCAAGTCCAGACACGCTGAGAAGGAGCAAAGTGTGCTCAGGGCCACAACCCTCAGCTTCCCCAGACTCCAGATCACCTGCCTCTCTGAAACAAAGCCCAGAGATTTGTACTTTTTCATAGTCTGGCCTTTTAAGTGATCCTAATAGAGAAAGAAATGTGAGAAACACTAAACACATTACACAGACCCTCCCACATACATGTACATAGACCCATGCATAGACACACCCTCCCACACACATATATACACACATGCATAGACACACCCTCCCACATGCAGATACATACATGCATAGACATACTCCCACATGCATACATATATACATATGCATATACATGCATACATACACCTCCACATGCATTTACATTTATACACATCTGTACACACCCTCCCACATGCATACATATAGGTGCACATGCATATGCACACATGCATTCATATACAACCACCATCTACATACATACACTTGTATACACACATACACACACGTGTATGTACACATATATTCATATATACATGCATATACCATGTATATGCATGCACATATATACACAAGTGCATATGCACACATACACATACATTCATGTACAACACACATACATAAACAACCACCACCTGCCGGTGCCAGCCGGCCAAGACGGACAGTACCTGAAAGAGGGAGTGAGGATTGAAAGAAAAAACAAGAGACAGAAAAGATACTTGGGAGGACTGTCAGCAGAGACTGCAGCCCGGGTTTATTTCAGCTCTGCCTTTTTATACAGAACATCAGAGATCTTAACTCAATTTCGACAGCTGTCTTTCCCACCTGTATCTGAGGGTCAAGGAGCCCTCAGGTACTTGTTTTGTGAGCTCCACTGTATAAACACATTCCTCCTGACTTGGCACATTAGGTACTGGTGTGCAAAACACATTAATAGCTCCCAACAACCACCTACATATACAGTCATATGCACACACATACATACACAGATGCAAAAGCACACACACGCACACACATATATAACCACCATCGACACACATATACTTATCACGTAATCTAAACAGTCTGTGTGAAGCTTTGAGGATTGGATGGGGTCCTCATGAGGATAAGAGACATCTCCATCTGTTTGCAGAGCTCCACCTTGCCGCGGAACTTGCCTCAGGCAGTAGAATGCGCCCAGTACATCTGTGGGGAAGAGGTGTGCACCTCCTGCCTCCCAAGTCAAGAAAAGATCACTAAACAGCAAGGGGTCTGTAAACAGAGGAGGCCGCCGTCCAGGTGTGACATGAGGTTCGGGGTGGATGGCATCCTGAGGCAGCAATGGTCTGTTTCCCAGCATCATATGGCAAGGGTTAGATGGGGAGGAAGTGCATGAGATCCAGCTATGTTGAAGAACCTTCCAGAAGAAGCTACGCTGGCTGGGCAAGGCTGAGACGGCTAGGAAGGCAGAAGGAAAGAAACAGAACCAGAGAAGGCAAGGCACGGGTGTGCGTGCATGTGTGTGCGTGTGTGGGCGGCGCGCGTGTGTGCATGTGTGGGCGTGTGCGTGTGTGTGGGCGCATGTGTGAGTGCGTGCGCGCGTGTGTGCGTGTGCCCGTGCGCGTGTACGTGTGCGTGTGTGTATGTGTGCCTGTGTGTCTCTGTGGGAGACGCCAATGTCGGCTCGTCTGTTCTCACACGTGTTCCATGATCTTTATTGTGACCAGCTTTCCCATCCACTAGATGCTCCCATAGCGTCTGAGCTCAGCACTAGGTGTCTGATAGGACCAGACACACCATCTCCCAGACAGTTTAAATGTGGACCTGCCTGGCGGCTGCTTCCCGGTTTTCAGCCGGAAGGAACTCACGTAAGCTCCTGTTTCAACCTCAAAGGCCCTTCTCTAATGTCTCTTTATGGTTGCCACAAGTTACCTGGGAATTAGGGTTCCCTTTGTGGGCTCCTAGTCTTCTTAAAAGATTTTAAGGGCTAGAAAGATGGCTCAGAGGTTAAGAGCACTGGCTGCTCTTCTAGGGAACTTAGGGTTTGGCTCCCAGCACACACTGTGGCTAACAACGGTCCTTAATCTGACACCCTCTTCCAGCCTTTGAGGACATTGAACACATGGGTGAACTTACATGCACACGAAACACTCATACACACAAAATAAAAATACTTTTAAACTGGGCATGGTGGCACACACCTTTAATTCCAGCACTCAGGAGGCAGAGGCAGAGGCAGGCAGAGCTCTGTGAGTTCAAGGCCAGCCTGGTCTACGTAGTGAGTTCCAGGACAGCTGGGGCTACAGGGAGACCCTGTCTCAAAAAGACCAAAAAAAAAAAAGAAAAAAAAATTTTAAATACTTTTTAAAAAAATTAAATAAGGCTGGAGAGATGGCTCAGCGGTTAAGAGCACTGGCTGCTCTTGCAGAAGAACCAGGTTTGAATCCCAGCACCCACATGGCAGCTAACAACTGTCTGGAACCCCTCTTCTGTTCTCAGGCACTGCACGACATGGGTATACTTATATACACATACACATAAAAAAATCTAAATAAAAGGATTTAAAAGGAGTCTTAGACAGAAGCACAGGATAATTTTATTAGAATTTGAAAGAAAAACAATAGGGTGGGTGAACTGGAGCTTCCAGGAGGAGGGAGATGGAGAAGAGGCAGGGACCAGGCCTTTCAAGTTAGTTCACAAACTGCCGTGGAAGGAGGGGTCTTCAGAGAGACAGTGCCCCCCGTGTCACCTGATTCCAGGCTCTGGTGTCTCCAAGGATTGTACCAGGTTAGAAATAGGTAGAGAGGCTGTGTATTAAAAAGAGAAAGCGATCTGTCCACAGGAGTTGGCTAGGGAAAAGCGCCCAAAGGGTTTATAGGACATTTACATGGCACCCACCTCATGTGGCTGTGTACAGGGGAGGGGTGGCTTTTCTCATACACACTGTGCTCGTGAGATGAAGCCCAGGTGGGGAAGGGCTTTCCAGCTTCCCCTGCAAACAGGCTGCTCAGCTTTCTATCCTGGTGTTTCCATCTCTAATCCCTACCATCCTGTCACATTAGCAAAGGCCCAACATGGGGGTGGGGCAGATCCTCTCCATAAATAAAACAAAATCAATTGTACTCTTGGGCCAGCCTACAGACTGGTGACTCCAGCAGGGTGGCAGGGTCACCTCTGTCTTTCTGTTCTCTTTTGACTCCCCAGAAGCCAGACTTCTGTCCCCAGCACCTATGGAAACTGCCGTCACCACCAGTGCCACCATCTCTCTTCCATCTGAGGAATTCTGAGTCCTGTCTGGTCCTGCTGGCTTTAGTGGACACCTCGAAACCCGCTCTCCCGTCTTATCACCCATCCTCCAGTGGCCTCCCCTGATTGAGATCCATTTCTGTCATCTTCCTGTCCACCCTCCATCAGAGGCCTCCTGCCACACCCCTCCCTGTGGTTCTTCCAAAGCCTGGCTTCCCAGGGCACTCTCTGCCATTGACTCCCAGTCCCTCTCCTCATCCCTGAACTCCACCCACGTCAGAAGTGCAGATGGCATGGAAATTTTAGCATGTCCAAGGTGAGGGCCTGACCCCTTCCCAGCATCTCCCTTGTGAAGCTCCAGGATAAAGAGACAAGATCGCTCTCCAATTGAAAGAACATTCATTTGGGAATATGGTGCGGTAGCACAGGCCTGGACAGTCACACAGGGGCAGGTGGCCTCTGGTGTGTCCCCAGAACAAAGTGAAGGTTGGGGGCTTCGTTGGGACAGAGTTTGAGGAGCTTCCAGGCTCTGGCTGGTGAGCTGAGGCAGCCACATGCAGCGTGGCAGACAGGTGCTCAGAAGGTAGAACAGCCTCAGATACAGCAGGCCGCCTCGCCTGACCAACCTGGGGACAGTTCCTAGAAGGATCATGTGTGACCCGAGTGTCTCTGTGGCACCTCTCCCCCACCCCACCTCCTTCACATGGGAGTGACAGGAATGCTCCATGCACTTTCCACAGTCAGCTGCAAATCGTGTCCTCCAATTGCACAAGCTAACATCTCCCCAAGACCTCCCCTTTCCTCTCAGCACAGCCCACTCCCTTGTCTCCCCTGTGTTCTGCCTGCCCCTGTTAGGATGCTCTCGAACTGACAAAGGAAATGTGTGCGTGGATGGGCCTCCCTTCTTCCCCACAGTTTATTTTTTTTTAAATTCTATTATTATTTATTTAGTGAATGTGTGCGTGGATGGGCCTCCCTTCTTCCCCACAGTTTATTTTTTTTTAATTCTATTATTATTTATTTAGTGTGCTTGCATGTGTGTGTGTGTGTGTGTGTGTGTGTGTGTGTGTGTGTGTGTGTAGGTCAGGACAACTTGTGGAAGTCGATTCTCTCCTATCATGTGGGTCCTGGGTATTGAACTCAGGTCATCAGGCTTGGTAGCAAGCACCTTTGCCCACTGAGCCATCTCACCGGCTCCCTTCTCCCAACACTCAGAGAATTCATTCTTAACAGGGCAGAGTTGCCTAGGCTGCAGGATTTCTCTGTTCCCATCCAATTCAATATAATCCAGGATCCTCCTGGCTATCTTCAAGGTCCTCCCCGTGCCTTGGGGAGCCTGTGCCCCATCCCATGCCCACACTCTCCCCCTCCTGCCACCACTCTGGGCCCTGAGCTGTTTTCTTTTGTTCATCAGTACTTAGCACTCTCTGGCTTACATGATTATTGCTTGTTTCTGCGTGAGCTTGATAGTGAAGGTTTGGTTCACAGATAGAACACTTCCCTAGGGTGTGCAGAGCCCTGGATCCCCCTCCAGCATGGCAGCTATGTATATTACACGTATAATAAATAAATGTAAAGCTTATTATTTTAAATTTTAATTAATTATTCTTTTTTGGGAGGGTTGTTAAGACAAGGTCTCCCTGTAGCCCAGCTGGCCTAGAACTTGCTATATAAACCAGGTTGGCCTCAATCTCACGGAGATCTGCCTGCCTCTGCTTCTACTATGCCTGACTTAATTATTCATTTTTTGCTGTTCCTTCTGTTTTAGGTGGTATTGGGGATTGAACCTAGGGTTTCACGCGTTATAGGCAAATGCTTAGCCACTGAGCTATATCCCCAGCCCCTAATTTTTGATTTGTTGAGATATGGGCTTACTGTGTAGGCCAGGCTAGCCCCTAACCCTCCATTCTCCTGCCTCAGCCTCCCAAGTGCTAAGATTAGCGGCAAGCACCACCACTGCCAGCTTGGCTGCGGTATTTTTGAAAACTGACACTTTTATTTCTGGCCTTCAGCAATGTATTTAAATCAAAGAATAAGTAAGATAAAAAACTGTAATCCCGGTGCTCAGGAGGCTGAGGCAGGAGGATGGTGAGTCCAAAGACTAGAGAATACAGTTATAAGGTTCAGGTTTGCCCCCTTAGAAGATGGGGTGGGACAGACCACACACACACACCACATTTACCTAGAACTTTCATATAAGCTAGGATAAACCGCCATCTCTGTAGGACATCTTATAATGTCTGTTGGAAGCTGTCACCTGAAGTGTACGTATCTCTCCTGACCACACATCTGAGAGGCACGGGTTGTGCCATACACAACCTGGTCCACCATCCAAGGCAGCCCCGGGTGTGGAGCTCTGTGCAGCCCAGCCCTACAGCACTTGGCTGTCTCAATTTTCTGCCCTTGGGAAACACATCTTGTATTTGCTTAGCCCCATGCGATTTGAAATTCTCTCCCTCAT
Organism: Nannospalax galili; assembly: GCF_000622305.1. NCBI lineage: Eukaryota > Metazoa > Chordata > Mammalia > Rodentia > Spalacidae > Nannospalax > Nannospalax galili. The sequence goes on along the minus strand of NW_008332152.1, from coordinate 66,881 downwards.
CGCTGGCTCATTCATTCCTCTGCAGTCCAGACGTGCATATTACTGCGCCTGTTTTATGGACACAGGACATCATTGCCCGCAGTCTGCTTATGGGAACAGGAAGTAGAGTGATCATGAAGCACGAACCTGGGGCTCCATGTGACTCCATCTTCCCCCACGCCCTCAGCCCAGCTCATAAAGACCACGCGGCTGAGTCTGGCCTCTCAGGTCTCTGCACTGCTGGGGTGCCCCGGAGCCAGTGATCTCCCCTGTGAGGCGCAGCCCCAGCTGCGCACAGGTGCTCCCATGAGGTGTCCTCAGTTCGCAAGCGCTCACCCTGGGCACAGGGCTGCTCATAGGCCGAGCACACAGGCTCAGTCTCTTGTTCACGCTCTGTCACTGTAACACATAGCTTATATTCATTGCCGAATTTCTGACATATTCCCAAGGATCCCAATTAACACTAATTTTGGCACGCCCATTTTCTAAGGAGTTGCAGGTGACTTCAGAGGGACGCTATGGTGGCTAATCTCGGTTGTCAACTTGACTCACCTGGGAAGAGGGAAACTTACTTGGGGAATTTCCTCCATCAGATTGACCTGTGGGCATGTCTGGGGGCATTTTCTTGATTGATAATTGATGTAGGAGGGCCCAGCCCACTGTGGGTGGTGCCATTCCTAGGCACGTGGTCCTGGGCTGTGTAAGAAAGGTAGCTGAGCAGCCAGAGGGAGCAAGCCAGTAAGTAGTGTTCATCTGTGATCTCTGCTTCAGTTCCTGCCTCCAAGATCCTGCCCTGAGTTCCTGTATTGGCCTCCCTTGATGAACTGTGAGCTCTAAGCCTAATAAACCTTCCCTCCCCAAGCTGGTTTCGACCAGTGTCTTTATCACAACAGAAAAGTTGGAACAGACGTGCAGGCGACGTGGGGAGTGGCTTTTTATTTTTTTCTTGTTTGGAGCAGAATCGTTTATCACATTACCACAGTCCGCTTGTACCCAGAACCAGAGATTTTCATGACTGGGGACAGACCACTGCTTATTTTATTAATTTGATCGAGTAATAATAACAGTGTGTAAATACCGCTATTACACAGAACTGGTATAGTCTCAGCAGGGGTGCACCCACCACCATCTTCTCAAGGTTCCCCCAGATGTCACCAAAATCCCAAGTCACACCCAAGTTCACTGGTCAAGGGGACTTGGGCTGAGGGAAGGTGGAAGATTAGGTAGGGCTGCCAAGCACCAGGGTCTGCCAGTGTGAGAGGGACTGGACCGTGTGTGGCTCCTGCTATTGCAGCCCAGGCTGGGGCCACAGCAGGGTGAGGGATTCAAGATACTGAGGGAAGGACTCGTGGTGAGTCCTACCAACCAGATGGGGTGCGTCTCAGTGTGCTTGCTGTTACTGGAACACAGAGCCCAAGGCAGGATAATTTATTCACACTAGGTACTGACTCTGGTTCCAGGTCCTGACACTGGGAAGTCTGGACTCCTGGCACCTGGGGGCAGCTGGTGAGGGCTTCGTGCTGCATCTTAACGCCATAGGGACCACACTGCATGAGCCCCTGAAATCCTAATTGTCCCCCAAAGGCCCCTCCTCTAAATACATTGACATGAATTTGAAGGTCTCCAACAAATGAATTTGGGGGACACATTCAAACCACAGCAGAGGATCTTTCTAGAGGTTTCTGTAAGAAATGCTCAGTCTATTTGCCTGGGCTGGAGTGTTCTGCAATAACTTTGCTGGGCTTCCAATGAGAAGCAGGGCAGAAGGACAGAGAGCTCTTCTGGGTGGGGACAGGGTTGGTTTATAGTCTCATTTTAAAATGTTACATTTATTTATCTGGGGTGTGTGTGTGTGTGTGTGTGTGTGTGTGTGTGCGCTCAGTATGCACACAGTATAATGTGGGTATGGAAGTCAGAGGACGACTCACGGAAGGAAGTGAGCACCCTCCTTCTACTATGTGAGTTCCAGGGATGGAGCCCAGGCCATTAGTACTGGGGGCAAACCCCTGTACCCACTGAGCCATCTCACTGACCCTAGCCACATTTTTTTTTTTTTTTTAAAAAAAGACAGCTTTGGGGCTGGAGGGATAGCTCAGCCGTTAAGAGCACTGGCTGTTCTGCAGAAGACCCAGGTTTGATTCCCAACACCCACATGGCAGCTAACAACGATCTATAACGTCAGTTCAGGGGATCTGATGCCCCCTTTTGATCTCCGTGGGCATTGCAAGACATGGGCCCACCTACCTACATGCAGACAATACACTCACACACACAAAAGGCAAATTTGATAAGGTAGCTCTGATGCCTGTATATTTGGATCTTTAACTTGGTGTGTGTTTGTGTATATATTATACTTAACAATGATTTATTTTTGCTGCCTAAAATAGATGCAAGTAATTGTTTTGAATGAGGGTTAAGGTAACCATGTGTATATATGTAAGTATTTACTATATACACATATTTAACTACACATACATGCACAAATATCCACATGTTGTACATTTACGTTTAAATTGTTCTTCACACATCACAGACCCCAAAATGAAGTGAAATAGAAGGGTTCAGGTCAAGGTGAGCTGCATTCCACGCCATGCCAACATCAGCCATGACTGCTTGGCACAGGGTCTGTGTGAAGGTCGTGTACCTGAAGAAGCACAGAAGCCCCTGGCACAGACCACAGGCACTCCGGAGTCCACCGAGCCTGAAGCAGAAGGCCACACTGTCCCCAGCGGCCCTGCCCCTGCTCAGGTCCGGCTCACTAGCCAGCGCCATGTGCTGTTGGGGGCCAGCTGGACCAGAGGGTTTTCAAGACATACTGGGCCAGCCATCACCAGGAACAGGTCAGAAAACAGGTGCAGGCTCCATGCCGACTTCCTGACCAGGACAGGAGGGTTTGGGGAGTGTGTGGGGGGTGAGGTCACAGCAGTCCTAGTGTCTGATTGTTGAGGCTTTGGGGACCCAAATGTCTAAGTGACAGGAAGCAGGTTCACCAAAGGACACCCATGGGAAAGCCAGGCCGAAAGCTCACTCAAAACGAGTCATTCTGCATATAGCACAGTCAAAATCAATCCATCAGTCAATCTCAGCTTAAAATAAAAAAGCATGTTTTATCATGAAAAATACCTCTACGTTGGGGGAACCTTCAAATTTGAGATCTTTGAGAATTTCTTATGAATGGAATAGAAGGGTTTAGCTCAGGACCTCAGGGCCCAATTTAGCAGGGAGGACCTCCTGGAAATAAAATCGCATCTGGTGACACATTGTCATCTCTCTTGGTGGACCCTGGGTAACAGCACTCTGTAACAATCAAAACTAGATCACTCACTGAGAAACACATTTTAATAAAATGCAAAGATTATAAGAGAGTGGGAGATTATTTGCTATTCAAATGGCGCTCCAAAGAAATGAGCCCTCAGAACTCTGGTCCCTACCTGCTCTGCCCCCGGCTAGGGCAGGTGACTGGAACAGAAAGAAGAAAGTCACCTGCAGGGGGAAGGAAGACAGGCCCCAGGGACTTCAAGGCTACCCCAGGGAAATAATGCAAGCTCCCAGGATGGACCCACAGCTTCTCTAACGGACTTTCAAATGTGTGAAAAGAGACAAGTGTCCTTCTCCTGACATCTTGACTCTACAGCATGGAGGTGGGGGTGCTCAGAGGACCCTGTGCAGACCTGCTGGATCCTGAGCACAGGGGGCTCCAACCAGGCATGTTCTCCATGACCTGTCCCATCCAGATCCTGGTCCATGGCAGGAGGACCCAATCTGTTTCTAGGTTTCTGTCTCGATGAAGAACTCTCCCAGGCTCCTGTCCTCCCCTTCCCAGGGCAACTCTTCGTCATGGTCAGGGATGGGGATGATCCAAGTGCTGACCGCCTGACCAAACTGTCCCAAGCTCCTGACCCTTCTGGACCAGTTGTGTGCTTCCATGAAAAATCCAGGGGCGTTGGAAAGGGGCTCAGCACTGGCTGCTCAGGGGACCTGAGTTCAGTTCCCAGCACCCACATGGTAGCTAACAACCATCTGTAACTCCAGTTCTAGGGGATCCCACACCCTCTTACTTCCTCCAAGGGTGTTGCACACATGGTGCACTTACATACATGCAGGCAATACACTCAGACACATAATAAAGATAATAAATAATCTATATATTTTTTAAATCCAGTTTCAGCAACAGCCCTGTAGGTGAGTTGAACAGGAAGTCCACCTTTGGCTCCTGGGTCTGCACTGTCCTGGGGCAGGTCTGCTCACACATCAGCCAGACATTAGATGCACCCTCAGGCAGGGTTGGGAGACCATGACTCCCCCTGGGGCAGTGGTGGTTGTGTTGGGAGGATGGAGGAGGGAGTTGACTGGAGTCTATGTGATCACAGTTAGAGAGGCGTGTGCCTCTGTGCTGAGGGGCAGTGGTGGCATGTCACTGAATCCGCTACCTTGACTCCTGGTTACAGAAACAACCCTACCGTCGCTCTAGGGAACAATGAGCTGTCTGACCCCTACTCCATCTCTGCCACAGAGGGTCACAGAGAGAGGGGAGCCTGCCAGCTCAGGATCTCAACTCTACAGAGGAAAGACCAGAGGACAGCTGAAAAGCCAGATGTGCTCCAAGGGTCTAAACTAGTCTGGCTGGGTAGGGAAGGCTCCAGGGGGTCCTCCTCCAGGAGGGTCTGCAACAGTGTTTAGTAATGAGGCACCAAGTGGCCAACCAGACTTGAGCCTCCTCTCCACCCCTCCCTGTGCCAGGAACTTGTTTGACCAGAACTCTGGCTCTGGTAACAGACTCTACAGGGAGTCTGCCAGGGATCTAAGGTGCCTTCATAGACACATCAACTCCATCTAACCAGGAAAGCCCACACCCCAGCGAGGCCCAATCCCAGGTCTGTGCCAGGCCGCAGGAAGCCTGAACTCACCGAATGGACCAGTAAACAGCACACTGGGAACTGGAGAGCCCCTGTCTGACCCACTAAGCACTTGATCAAGGAAAGAGCCCTGAAGGCGGGGCTGGGGACCAGCAGGCACTTACCAGGCAGGGCCTCTGAGGCCGGAGGGCAGGGGCAATGGCAAACACTGATCTTCTCATTCCTTGCCCTGTGGATTTTCATTGCAATGACTCTCTGTCCCCTTTACTCTTGAGCCTGTGCTGGGGATGGCTGGAGTTCTCTACCAGCTACAGACAGCCTCTGCCCACTGACAGGACAGCCCTGTGGATGGCCAAGGCAAGGCAGGCTTTGGAGGACATCGTGACTCGGCTTCCGTTTATTTATTTATTTATTTATTTATTTATTTATTTGTTTGTTTGTTTGTTTAGTGTATGAGTATATTGCCTGCATGTGTGTAAGTGCAAGCCGTGTTGTGCAATGCCCTCAGAGGTCAGAAGAGGGTGTCAGATCCCTTAGAACTGGAGCTACAGATGGTTAGTAGCTGCCACGTGGGTGCTGGGCACCAAACCCAGTCCCTCTGCAAGAGCAGCCAGTGCTCTTAACTGCTGAGCCACCTCTCCAGTCCCCTGGGTTTCCTTCAGTACTGTTACCTCTGCTCCTCTGTCCTCACGGATGCCCTCTCCCCTGCAGGTACTTCCTGTTGGGCTCTGGAACGGAAGGGATCTGGGGGACTTGGGGGCCTCCTGAACAAAACGGTATCAAGAGAGGGCCCTTCCCAAATCTGGGCCTGGGAGTCTTTGGTCCTGATTCTGACTTAACTCTGGCAGCCCCAGCCCTGTAGAGGTTCCATCCCCACCTCATACCTGCTGTGTGATTGAGTATACTGTTATAGCTTCTCTGAACCCCAGTGGCCTCACAGGGGAGGCCAATACATCCACCTCACCATGAGGTAACGTAAACTTCAATACAGCAACTGGCACGGTAAATGCTCAATAAAAAGTTGTTATTTTTACAATGAACAAGCTGAGCCTTGGAGGTGGATATATGACTTCCTTAACCACAGAATGACAAATATTAAACTGTCTTTTGTTGTGGGGACAACAGAGGCCTGAGGAGCTTGCTGGGGTGTGATGCTTGTGAGTCTTTACTTTCTGAGCAGTGCCGTCTAAGTTTGGGACCTGACCCCTCCTTTGGGGATATGAGGCCCTGTGGGAATCTGGGAGCTGGTTAGCATCAAAACCAAAACGCACAAGCCAGGCATGGTGGTGGCACACCTTTAATCCCAAGGATATCCCTGGGAGCTCGAGGTCAGCCTGTTCCACATAATCTGTTCCAGACCAGCCAGGGCAACACAATGACACCCTGTCAAAAAAAAAAACAAAACGAAAACCAAACCCGCAGAATTTGCTTTTTCATCTTTTGGGCCAGATACCGTGTGTGTGTGTATGTGTTGAGATTTTGGTTTTGGGGGCTGGATAGATGGCTCAGTGGTTAAAAGCATTGGCAGAGGACCCAGGTTCAGTTTCTAGCACCCACATGGTAGCTAACAACCATCCATAACTCCAGTTCCCAGGATCGGATGCCCTCTTCTGACCTCCACGGGCATTACATGACATGGGTGCACTTACACACATGCAGGCAATACACACATATGCATAAAATAAAAATAAATTTTCAAAAAAGATTTTAGTTGTATTTTCTTTTCAATTATGTGTATACGTGTGTGTATGTGTGGGTATGTCCACGTGAGTGCCGTGTGTGCGAAGGACAGAGGATGGCATTGAATCCTCGGGGGCTGGAGTTACAGGTGGTCGTGAGCTACCCGACATGGGTGCTGAGAATCAAACTCAGGTCCTCTGCAAGAGCAGTCTGTACTCTTAACCTATCTGTGCTGTCTCTCCAGCCCCCAGATACTGTTTACTACTGACACACCGTGAGTGGTTCCGTTATGCCCACCAGGGGAGTCCATAAGAGAGGGAGGCATTCTCTGTCTATGCTGCGGGCCTGCGTGGGGCTTCACCAATCTAGGACTATTTTACTAATTTTTTAAAAATTATTTTCAGATGAGTTGAGGTTAAATTCTTGGCTTAAAGCTTTTCTGACCGTAAAGGCAGTGAGATTTGAACTCAAAACTTATAGTGTCATTCAAGGTCTCTGCGGTGGTTTGAATGAGGGATGTTCCCCGGCTCAAGTCTTTGAAGAGTTGGTCCCCACTGGTGGTGTGTGAGGAGGCCGTGGAACCCTTAGGAGGTGCAGCTTGCTGGAGGAGGCATGTCTCTGGGGCAGGCTTTGAGAGTTTATGCCCTGTCTCCACTCCTAGGTCTCTCTGCTTTGTGTTTGTGGTTGCAGATGTGATCTCTCGGCTTCTGGCCGCTGTACCATGCCTTCCTGGTCATCAAGGACTCTCCCTCTGGAATCGTAAGACAAAATTAAGTTTTCCTTCCTTCAATTGGTTTCAGTCAAGGGGTCTTATCACAGCAACAGAAAAGTAACGAATACAGGCTGGTGTGTAGTTTAAATTTCTCAGGAGCATTTTCCCATCCCACCGAGCGCTAAGTCTACAGTAGAGGTAAATGCTGATGTTTTCATCATCACCCTCTTCCTGAGGGTGTGACCTTGGGGGTCCTGACTTGCTGTGTTAGGGTCTCAGCTAACTTCCCACCTTGCTGAGTCTTGGGCCCTGTCTATTACCTACTGGCACCTTCTGACCTGAACTCCATCCTATCAGACAGAGAGGGTCTGACGATTCCAGGTTCACCTAGACCCCTTTCCCTTCATACGTTCCCACACTTTACTTTCATGCATGAGGCCTTCTCAAGGCTCTTGCAAAGTCAGCTGTAATTTTAACTCCCCCGAGGAAACCTCATGTTGCTATACTTAGAGGTAAAGTCTCCTTTCAGGGACTTTTAGGTCTTTATTTTCAGGATGCTGCAATTTCCTGTGACCATGGATCCTGCTTTTGATTCTGCTTGGAATTCACTGTGCTTTAGAAATCTAAGGACATCCACTATATCTACATTATTATATTATATTATATTAATTATATTAAATATTATCTAGCTTTGCAGGCTATTTTTGTAGTGTGAATATTATTTCAGGATAGCTAGCCTACCACATGGGTAGGAACAGAACTCCTGGTTATTTTTCTTGTGCTGCTGGGGATCAAACACAGGGCCTCATACATGCTGGGCAAGCACTCTGTCATGGACCCACATCGTCTGCCTCTTGGTTTCCTTCATATATAGTAATAGGGTTTGTTTTTGTTGTGTCTCCACTACTTTCTGGGTGCCTACTTCTGAAAACACAGGGAAAGCAGGTTTAACTTCGGGGCTGGTTGGAGTCAGTGGCTCCCTAATGCCCTTAGGATTGTCTGGGTTTGCAGTGTTAACTTGGCACAACCTTGTCCGACCTGGGAAGAGGGGATGTCAGTGGAAGGATTGCCTAGAGCAGATTGGTCTGTGGCCAAGTCATGATTGATGAGGGAGATGGCAGATGGGCCTGGGCTGTAACATGAGCCAGAAGGCCAACCACTAAGCAGGGGTGTCCCAGGTCCCCACTTCCTGCCTTGCGCTCTTGCCCGGCTTCCCTTAGTGATGGGCTGTGCTGTCAGCCAAATAAACCTTTTCCTCCCCCGAGTTGTTTTGGATCAATGTTTTATCACAGTGACCAAAAGCAATCTAGAACAGGTTCTTATCACGCTTCTGCCACGGACTGTTCCCAGTGGAGGACCGTCTGTCTCCTGGTGCGCTGCGGTGGGTACATCTTGTGAGAGAGGTGCAGCAACTAGATTTGTTGGTATGTTAGAGCCTGGGGAATACGTCGAAAAGAGCTTCCATAGCTACGACCTCAGTGACATGTCTGGGGGTTCAGTGGTGTGGGATGTGCTGAGAGACCCTTTCTAGAGCAAAGGACAAGTTGCATCTGGCCCCATTTGACCAAAAGACAGGTGCAATGCCCAGTGGGCCTCTCTGGATTCTGGAAGTAATAAGTTTGTCGTTTTAGTGTGTTACTCTGCCTCACTTATAGAGATACCCCCCAAAGCTGCTAGTTTCAAGTAGAATTAAAGTAGGAGTCTCTGCAACAGGCCCGGATGCTCACCCCACAGATCCTATGGTGCCTGAGGCGTCAGCAGCAGACAGGGGTGCTGTGTGGAGCCTTTGTCAGGTCCTCTGGGTGAACCACAGCAATGCCCTCAGAATCTGGAGTAGATCCCTGCCATGTTACCTGGATGACAACGAGAGAGAGAGAGAGAGAGAGAGAGAGAGAGAGAGAGAGAGAGAGAAATGTTGGCCTGTTGCTGGGTCTCAGTGGAAACTGAACACCTGACCATGGACCAGGTCACCATGTGACCGGAGCTGTCCATCATGAACTAGCTGTTGTCTGACCCATGAAGAGTAAAGTTGGGGAAGAGAAAGAGGAGGAGGAAGAGCAGGAGGAGGAGGAGGAGGGGGAGGAAGAAGAGGAGGAGGAGGAAGGAGTGACAGCCGTCACTGGGCAGAATTGAGTGGTGTCTCTGCTTCTCTTAGGAATGGCTCTGACAGAGACTAGGGAGATAGCTCCTGGTTTAAGCACTTGCCATGTAAACAAGAGGACTAGAGTTTGGATTCTAAGGACCATGTAGATGCTGGATTGGGGCAGTAGCGCTTTTCTAGAATTTCAGTCTTGGATGGTGGAGATGCAGAAGTTTGTTGGTTATGGAGACTAGCAGGACAGGTGAGCTCTGGGACCGAGAGCCCCTGCCGCAGTGAACAAGGTAGAGGAGCATCCAAGGAAGATTCTTGACATTGACCTTGCGCTTTCACATACACACACACATGCATTACACACATGCGAGCATGCATACATACACACATGCATAGTACACACACAGACACACAAGAGGAAGGAGGAGGAGGAAGAGGAGAGGGAAGGAGGGAGGAGGGAAAGAAGAGGTCAGCACCGACTTCACACTGCTCCGTGGCCTCTGGCCCTGGTTTGGCTGCGTGGGGAGGCACTTCAGTTGGCCAACAAGGAAACCTGGGGAAGTACTGACTAGACTTCTTTGAACAGACAACAACTCCACGGGCTTCATCAACCGAGGAAGGTTTTCATGACCAAGTACGTTACGGTGACCCATTCTGTGGACACCAGCCAGCCCCTTCCCCCAGCCACCTGTGTCATCACCCAATGGCCTCAAGAACAAAGTGGCCATGGTGACATGTTCCCGGGCTCAGTAACATGAACTTCCATTCCTCAAGGCTGGACTAGCTACAGCCAGCCCCGAGTACCCAATCTGCCAGGAGCAGAGTCCCCGATATGGCACCAGTCCCCGGGAGCCTGGCCAGTGGCCTGGTGTCAGGTTCATTACACCGGAGCACTTCCTCCAGGTTAGGGGCTGTGCTCTGTCCCCACCAGGGCAGTCACTCGGGTTGCAGATCAACTGCCCTCCGGGACTCACAGCACGTCTGGTGAATCGAATTCGCTGGCTATACCACATTCCAGCCATCTGAGGAAGCTGGCAGGACAGAACAGAGGCTCAGCCTTCTGAAGATGCAGTTACAGCCCCTGCCAGGTGTCTGTGCCTTGCAGGGCCCAGCACACTGTGCTGTTTCTCTCATAGCCGACTCATGGGTCCAGGAATCAAGGAGTGGAGATGGGAGGGGCATTGGCCATGATTACGCCCAGAGACCCACTCACAAAATCTTTGCTTCTTGTTCCTGCAGCTTTGCGCTGTGCTGAACCAGAGGATGTCATTCCACAGGCAGATGCTCCCGCCAGGAGACCCAAAGCTTCTGTTCAACTATATTGAAGATGGCCACCTGGCCATCTTGGGTAGACAGGTGCTGGTGGGGATGGATCATCTGGGCCACCGAGGCGAGAGGATATACTGCTGCACCAGGCAGGTAAGGAGTCTGCTCTGGAACACAGGGCACTGTGTAGGGCAGGCCTTCCTTTTCTCATGCTTGTGATTAAGGTTGATAGAAAACTTTAACAACCCAATCTAGATGTATGACCAAGAACCCAGATCGTTCAGGAATGAAAGAGTGTGTCACTCCACCTGGTAAAGAGCCATAGCCAGCTCAGGTTCCTGGTGAAGGCAGGGTAGTGGAAGAAGTAATTATTAATACCAGCTATGTCCACAGAACAGAAAAGGGGTCCTGTGTTGTCATGAGTATTTATTCTCTATTTTATCTTGAATGCATCGTTAGTGTATATAAACATGTTATGTGTGTGGATACCTATCTACCATCTATCATCTATCATTCATCTATCTGTCTATCTATCTATCTATCTATCTATCTATCTATCGTCATCTATCTATCTATCTATCTATCATCTATCATCTATCTACCTATCATCTATCTATCTATCTATCTCTATCTATATGTATCTATCATCTATCTATCATCTATTTATCTATCTATCTATCATCTATCTATCTATCATCTATCACCTATCTATCATCTATCATCTATCTATCTATCATCTATCACCTATCTATCATCTATCATCTATCTATCTATCATCTATCTATCTATCATCTATCTATCATCTATCTATCTATCTATCATCTATCTATATCTATTTTCTTTCCTTATTTATTCCATTACAATGTGCTACAAGATATACTGACTTTATGTGCTGACTGGGGAGATGGTTCATTTGGCTAAGTGCTTTCTTTGCAAGCATGATGATCCAAGTTCAATTCCCAGAATGACATTAAAAAAAAGCCAGGCTGGTGTTGCACACTTGTAATTCTAGTGCTGGGGCAGCAGAGACGGATGGGTCCTTGAGGATTGCTGGCCAGGCAGCCTAATCCACAGTGAATTCCAGGCCTGTGAGAAACTCTGTCTAAAAAAAGAAACAGGTGGATTATTTGGGGGATTCAGTATGGATTTAGGGAGACCATTCAGCTTGGGTGTCAAGCTGACGTGAATAAACTTAGATGATTAACTTCACAGAATAAGGTGGCTGGGCCACAGGATGCCCAGATGGCGGGCTGACAGCTGTTTCTGGCTAAGTGTGTGAGCGGTGTTACTGGAAGTGGGAAATGCTCAGCATCAGAAATGAGAAGAGCAGATTCTCCCCTCGTGGTCATCCAGTTTGTCCAGGTTCTGAGTAGAAAAACCGAAGGTCGGGGACGTTTCAACCCTGGGCTGCCTGGTTCTCCATCCCCCAGGTGTGGACAGGAGTCTGCATTACGGGTCCTCTGACCCCAAGTCTTTGATCCATGATGCAAGCTCTCCCCTTCTCCAGCTTGCAGAGGCTGGACCACGGGACTTCTATTCCTCAAACTGTGAGCTGGTTCTGCATAATAAACCTCTTAGGCATCTCCTTCTGGTTCTGTTTCCCCAGAGAACCCTGGATAGTTATGTTGAAGGGGAAACAGAAGTTGAGTGAGCCCCTACCTCAAGAGGGATGAGTGGGTAGAAGCTCACAGGCTAACTGATGTGCAAGTAGGCATTGGGGTCACGTCTGAAGCACTCAATGGAGTCAACACAGAAGGGACTCTGTGCACTCTGGGTGTTGCACACTGTGTTGACCTGTGTGCAAGAGAGAGGCGCTTCTGGGGGCCGCTTGGAAACAGTGAGGTGGAAATGGGGGTCTAGTGCACACTGGGGCAGTCTCCCCAGACTGGATGACACTGAGGAGGGCTGTCTCAGTTTGCCAGTGGAGCACAGGAGTTACATAGCTCCGTGCTGCGGCCTGAAGCAGCCTGAGCTGGCTTAAAAAATATTTCTTAATTTATTAATTTGTTTATTGTGTGTACGTAGGGCAGTATGTATGCCACAGCCCGCAGCTGGAGGTCAGAGACAATTTTCAGGAATCAGTTCTTCCCCACCCTGTGGCCACCAGGCTTGGCAACAAGCGCTGAGCCATCTTGACAGCCCCATGAGTTCTTTTCCAGAAACTTCCAGCCAGTGAAGCCAGGAACCTTGACCTCACTATTGACAACTTTCAGGATGAGGCAGTACAAAGCACAGTTGAAGTTTGTTTGTTTATTTATTTATTTTTGGTCTTTCTGGCCTGGAACTCACTATGTAGACCAGGCTGGCTTTGAACTCACAGAGATCTGCCTGCCTGTGCCTCCCGAGTGCTGGGACTAAAGGCATGAGCCACCACGCCTGAAGTTGAAGGTTATTAAGAAGAGATATTTTTTTTAAGGGCAGGATGTGGCTTGGGTAGAGGGCTTGCTAGCATGTATAAAGCCTTGGGTTTAATCCCCAGCACTTCATATAAAAACAGCTGAGGTGGTACACACCTGTAATCCCAGCACTAGAAAGGTATAGGCAGGAGGGTCAGATGTTCAAGGTCACCCTTGGCTACATGTAAAGTTCAAAGCCAGCCTGGGCTATATGAGACCCTATCTCAAAAAGGGGGTGGGTGGAGAGAGAGAGAGAGAGAGAGAGAGAGAGAGAGAGAGAGAGAGAGAGAGAGAGCAAGAGAGAGCAAGAGCAAGAGCAAGAGAGAGAGAGAGAGAGAGAGAGAATTTTAACAGTTTTAAGCACAGGTACTGGGGGAGAGCCAGTACCTCTGTAATAGAGCACTCAAGTGTGGGTTCCGGCTTCTCAGAGTCAAGCTTAGCTATCTTTACAACCACCATATATACAATTCTAGAGACTTCTGAAGTTACATCTCAAAGGGTTGCTAAGGAATCTAAGCGAGATTCTAAGGGGGTTCCTGGGGTGCAATGCTTAGGGTTGCAGTTGATAGGGTGAAACTCTAGGTCACAAGGTTACACAGCAAGTTAAGATACTTTCACACTTTAAAGTTTATTAGTCATGTTTGTGAGATTCCCAGAAGAAAATCAGGTTTACATCTGGGAGAAGGGTAAAACCATGCAGATTAAGTCTTAAACATGACTCACTGCTATTTTAGCATTCTTATTTGAAAATACCTCCATATTAAAGGAATACTGTCTCTGCGAAGACAGCCTTCATGGTGTGTTATGCTGGAATTCTTGACTTTGCTGGAGAGAGGCTTCTGCCAGTCACACCAGTGACTTTTGGCTTCTGCCAGTCAGGGGCTCCTTTCCCCTCTCCTGTCTTCTGACCTTTCCCTGTCTTTCTGTCCTGCCTCAAGTTCAGCAGATCTAGGGTCACTGTCTTCCAGGCACATCCCCCAGACAGTGGATGCTAACTAACCATCTTCAGAAAGGGTAGGGAAGAATGGGAGAGAGGGACAGTCTTAGGAAAATCAGGAAGAGCCTGCAAGGGCCTGGTTGCCATAGTGGGAGGGGTTTAAGCTTTCCCCTGCCTCCGACTGGTGTTAAAGTAACTGGTGTTAATTTGGATATTGTGTAGGGCCACCAGCAGTTTCTAAGGGCCTGTTAGTGGGGGAGAGGGCTCCCAGCTACCCTCCACTCTCCTAGATGGTGTGGTGGTCTATGATTTAAAGTGGCAGGAGACATCAACAAGAGAAAAACCATTTTAATTCAGGCAGGCATGGACAGGACTCCTGAAAACAATTAGGAGAGCCTAAGAGATTGCCCCGTGACCCAGGCTTCTACACCGTTGGGTGCCACAGAAAAAAAGGGGTTTGCTTCCTGGTTAGGCAGTGGAGGCAAATTTGTGGGAGTTGGGGAGGAAAGGCTTAGAAATAAGAACAGAGGTGATAAAAGCAGGGTAAAAGCAGCTCCTCCTGGTGTGCCTTCACAAAGGGGATGTCTTAGGAGGTGTGAATTTTCCCTGAAAAACGCAGCTTTGGGGCTGGACAGATAGCACAGCGGTTAAGAACACTGACTAGTCTTGCAGAAGAACCTGGTTCAAATCCCACATGGCAGCTAACAACTGTTCATAACTCCAGGTCCAGGGATCCTACGGCATTGCACGACATGGGTACACTTACCTACATGCAGGCAATACACGCATACACATAAAATAAAAATAATAAA